>NW_012104410.1:474439-506085 GCF_000951045.1 Mandrillus leucophaeus | reverse complement strand
AGAGAGAGAGAGAGAGAAGAAAAGAAAGAAAAGAAAAGAAAGAAAAGCTACAATATTCTCATGGAAAGGAGCTGACAGCTCCGTACCAGAACACAATGGGGCAGGGCAGGGTTGAGGAGAAGGATAGGGGAAAGGTTTAGAAGGTGAATCTGCTCCTGGATCCCCTTCCCCACCCCACTTAACCTCAACTCTTAAGGTTAGACACATGACAAAACCTCTCAGTGTGAAGGACAGTAACCTCCCAGAAAGCTGAGGTATCTCTCTGGAGAGCTTTAACCACCAGAGCCATTTTCCTCCAGTGTGACTAGATGGGGTGCAGAGGCAGAGGGATGACAAGATTGGAGATGGCAACAGGGAGGGTGAACAGAGGAGCCGGGGAGTGACCACAAATCGGTCAGCCTGCCAAGAGCCACTGACCCCGTTTTAATATCCCAGAGGTTGGAGGCGAGAGTAGAAATCACAGGCTCCAGAAAAAACAATCTTTGTAAGAAAATTGCCTGTCGCAGCCAGAGATATATGAAATTGCAGTTACAGTCGGGGGGAGCGACTGTAAAACTACACCTGGTTATTGCACTGACTGGCTGACACCATGATGCTTTTGTACTCCAAACAGTTTTTGTGAAATGAAAAATCCCTATGGACTTAGGTAACTAAGATAGTATGGAACGAAGAGTGTAGAAGAGAAGGGGGCAGGGGGCTCAAGTTTCAGGGTAGAGGCAGATCTGTGTAAGTGGGTTGGGAGTGTGATAAACAGGGAGGAACAGGGTTGAGGGGACCAGAGACTTAGAATTCAAGTCACACAATAACAAGGGGCAAGAAGCCAGGAGAGCTCTTATTCCAGGGGTTTTACACCAACTTCCACAAATTAACTCTCCATGTCTGTCCTCTGGCAGTCTTTGTCTGGCTCTCAACTCATGTCTCTGCCTTTCCATCTGACTTTCTACCTCTTCATTCTTTCACTTACCTTGCACTGCTCCTCTCTCCTTTGTCCATCTTTGTATCTCACTTAATCTTGCTTCTGCCTGGTTTTCACTACCTGTTCCTCTAACTATAACTATGTTTGTGTATCTGTCTCCATGATATCCATCCCTCTTGTTATCCTTCCATTTTCCTTGCAATCACTCTGTTATGTCCATCTATTTGGGTATCACTCTTTCTCTCCCCTAATTGTCTCTAATGAAAAATAGCCAAGGAGCAGAGAGAGGGAATTCTGAAGAAAATGGTCAACTACCTTTTATTATAAGCACATGCTAAGTGCCAAGCCCTGACTTAAACATTCTCTTTTTTTTTTTAATTTATATTATTTCATATTTTTATTGTAAGTTGACAAATTATAATTGTATATATTTGTGTGGTACAAAGTGACATTATGGTATATGTAGACAATGTGGAATAATTAAATCAATATATTCATCATGTAAAATACAATTTTTTTCTTTTCTTTTTTTTTATTATTATTATACTTTAAGTTCTAGGGTACATGTGCATAACGTGCAGGTTTGTTACATCTCTTATTTAACCTTTACAACTAATCTAAGCAGTGGGTCTTATTCCCATTTTACAGATGGGAACCCAAGATCAAAGAGCCTAAGTGACACAGTAGTGACAGAGCTGGGATTCAAACCCAGGCCTGCCTGGCTTCAAATACCCCACCTTTATCAATTAATGGATAAGAAATACCAGAGAGAAAAATGGTAAAAGGGCAATAGATGGGGAAGATCCTGGAGAAAACTGCGGAGGCAGGAGCAGGTAAGTGTTTGAAACCAATCAGTGGGAGCAACTAGATGTGAACCCTTAGGTTGCCTCTATTCAGACTTAATGAACTAACTACCAGATCTTTTTAGGAGATCATCAGCACCCTCTTGACTCAAAAGTTGGGTATAAGGGAAAAGAGGACCACTAGCCCCAGGAAGAGGATCATGCCCCACAATCTGGACCCAGTCTTTTCCTAACCTCCCAAAGCCAACCCTTTCCAACTGAGCTCTTAAAATCTTTGTGGTAAAAGGCTGGTTCCTTGTGGCTTGGGATGATACTATCTCACAGCCAAAGACACTGTTCATTTGTTACATGTAAATAACATCATCAAAAGCAACACTGGACCACAAAATTCTAAGGCTAGAGGACAACTCTTTTATGTAACCCCAATAAATCCCTCCTTCATTTTAAAGCTTCAGTCCTCTCCATTCCCCTCTTCCAGTTCCTTATAACCTTTGCTGTTTACAAAGTTTTTTCTTAGTACTTATGTCTATCTCTCCTGCTAGAACTAAATCTTTTTGGAAACACTCTGCCTATCCAATTCTTGTATAAGGAATGGTTTCATCTAGTTCCCATGAGTGCCTGGCATGTGCCATGCAGCATGAGATGAGATCTCTGTTATCTCAGTGTCATTACAAATGGAATAATTGGTCATAAAAATTATGCAGCCTGTTGGAAAAGAAATAACACTCACTCATTACAGATTCCTGAGATAGCTTCTCCAGGCTGAGATTTCATGTTTTCTCCATATCCCAGTCATTACCAATATCCTTCTACCTCCAAGTGACCAAAACATTGAGTCTTCCTTAGAAGAATCCCGAGAGAGACTACAGATCAAAGCTACAGCCTTGTCAGAAGTTTTGCTCAGCTGAACCAACACAAACTGACCTACAAATTGAGCAGGTTTTTAAAATGCCAATTCCTTCCCTCATAGAGGAACTATGTGCAAATGAGTCTATATCTTAGATACTTTTTGAACCAGAAAGGTGGGATTTCCTTACATTCTCTCCTCATCAGCCAGTCTGTACTGACATCAGTACGAAGTGAGATATGGAGAAAGGGAGTGCTGTCCTTGCCCTCAGGGAGCCCTCAGCCTCATGGGGAAAATGGACTGTTTAGAACATGGAAATACCGAGCCAAATGCTACAGCAATGGTTCTAAGAGTCAAGTCTCAGAGCTGGTACAAAATAGAAGAGTGAAATAACATGGTGATAGATGAAGTGTTCAACTCCATGACACCCCAAGAAAAAAGAGCAGTGAAGGGTATTAGTGTTTACTCAGAACGACTGACATGCTGGACACTGCATTCTGAAAGGCCTGGGCTGCGCCCCCTCTCCTCGTCCTCACTACCAGGACACAGTGCCTCACCCTGCCACTTCTGGTCATGCAATGACACTCAAAGATTAGATTATAGCATGTGGTAAAATTCAAAGGGTATAGCTTCGAAAGGTAAACACTTTTGGAGATGACAAAAGACACACACGAGGTCTTCTGCTCAAGCTGTAATAGCTGAAGGCCTCTGCCCTAGAAACCAACACTACAAGAAGAACAAGAAACACATCACTCCACCAACAGAGCAAAACCCAGAACCCAGGGGCTCAGAAAAATGTGAGAAAGACTCAAAGTACTTTTTTCCCATGATTCTGGGAAACATCTCTTATTTACATTATTTTTCCACTCGACAGGCCACCTCCTCCCTAGCTTACCCCAAACTATTTTGCCCTCCAGTTGCTTTCTAATCCCTTCAAGCCCTAAAAAGTAATGAAGCAGTGGAGCCTGGCACGTTCTCCTGGAGATGACCAGGAAGAAGGAGGCTCTAACCTAAAGAATTCCAAGCCCCTCCCACCTCACAGCCTTTGCTCCAGTACATCACGGCTCTCTTGTACCTGAAAGTGGGATAATAGGGAAAGATGTTCCCAAGGGGAAAAGGAACAAAAAAAGAGGGAGGCTGGATATGAGCCAAGCAGACTCAGAGACTGGCTCCAAGTTTTCCCAGCTGTGGACTCAACTTCTCAGAGTGAGAGCAAAGAGTGAGATGAGATGATTGCTATGTGAAGAACAGGTTTGACTCCCACACCCTGTCTCCGCTCTTCATGCCCCTCCTCACTGCCTCTTATTGGGATGAGGAAGGAGGAGAGAATTACACCAGCTCCTCAGCCATTCCCAGCTACAGTCAAACCTCCTACAAAATATGAATCAGCTCCAGCCATGGGGACAGAAACCAGAAGGTTATTTTGAGACCTGGTGCCCTGCTTCCCCCTAGGACTTGGGTGACAAATGTCTGCTTGGTGACAAGTGTTTAATTCTGGGGAAACACTATCAGCCAACCTCAAAGTGAACTTCAGGGAACTTTGCCCCTGTCTGCCTAACTATGAGACAGCCAGCCAGGGAGTTTCTCATTATGTAAGCTAAGCCTCATGCCTCCCCATTGAGAACACTGACTCCAGTACCCTCTCAGCTTCGGAGCGTCAGTTCCCAGCTTTCTAGGCAATTCTGTTAGAGACTCATAAGTTTGAAGGACACAAAATATCTTTCTTCCCCTCCTCAAAAATATCCATACAGTTTGAATGTATTCTAGAGTTGTTACTTAGATAATTTTTAGTTATGCATACCTGCAATATAAATTATTTATCACCCATCCTTCAGCAGTGCTTCTCAAACTTTAATGTGCATGCCAATAATCTAGAGATCTTGTGATAATGCAGATTCCTATTCAGTAGGTCAGGGGTGGAGCCTGAGATGCATTTCTAACAAGTTCCTGAGTGACACCAATGCCACTAGACCCCCAGACCGCATTCTGAGTAGCGAGGACGTAGAATTGAGTACACTAATCCTAGCATAGATTTCAGCGAGAAGCTCATGAACTGAGGTTGCCTCCAGTCTGAGAGGGAAGTAAGACACAGATAAAGAAGCAAGAACAGGATAAGAGCAACCAGGCAGAATACTAGATAGAGGTTGGGAAGTGGGTGGGTCATATAACAGAGGGTGGGGCATATTAGAACATCAGGATGTCCTAAAGCAGGAGTCTAAAGTAAGGGCCAAACTGGGCTGAAGGGAAGAATGGGGAGGGGCGATCCATGCAGGATCAGGAGGGGAAGAGGTCACTTGCATGAGGGCTAGGACCCAGAATTGCCTCTCAGAGAGGGACTCTGAGCCAGGAAGTGACAGAAGCTCACCGGAGTGAGTCTGCAGGTGCCAATGGAGAAGATCTTGAAATTCAGTCAGAGGAGCTGAGATTTAAAAGAAGAAGAAATAGAGGTTCTGTGGTCAGAATGGTGCTTAAGAAGCCAAGTCAAATCATAGTGGAAGGATGTCATGGGCTAGGAGGAAGGGGGTATGGGAAGCTCATGTTTAATGGCTATGGAGTTTCTGTTTGGGAAGAAAAGAAAACTCTGGAGATGGATGGTGTTGATGGTTGCATAACAGTGTGAACATATTTAATGTCACCAAACTGCATACCTAAAAATAGTTAAAATGGTATATCTTATGTTATGTATATTTTACAATTTAAATTCGTAGTGAAGGCATAAGCACTGCTATCTAAACGTGACTAAAATCCAAGCCCACCCTAGGCTGAGAACATGCCAAAAGACGGGCCTCCTGAAATGAAAACAAACTCTGACTCAATCCCTCCCTTCCCCCTTAACCTTCTATCATAAGATAGGTTGCTTACGTTCTTAAGGGTTTGAAAGAAAAACAACCCCATTACAAATGGGTTTCTGTTGTGCCTTTGAGCTCGACCTGTTCATCTTGAGTCATTAAGAGCCGCTCTGCCGGTGCCATACATGCGTCTGCTCACTCTGCAGCCTGCAGATGAAAGAACTGAAATGATGGGGGAAGGTAGGCTCTTAAAAGGCCCAGGCTCAGAGTCCTTGGGAACATGTTGCTGTTTTCTGGCTCCACAAGGACATTAGGGAGAAGAAGGATGAGCTGAACTGGTAGAAAACGACAACAAACTGTAAAAACAACCTACCAGCCATCAAAGTTGGAAACATTCCCAAGAAGAAAAGAGTGGCTGCCCTAGAAGCCAAGGCAGCAAAGCAACAGCTCTGCCTAAAGAGGCAGGCATGGGAGACACAGAAAAAGAAGGAAAAAAGAAAGAGCAGGAAAAAAAGAGAAAGTGTATGCTTTCTCTTTAAAGAGAAGGAGCTAAAAACAATAGGATACCAGCACAATATATAAAAGTTTCTACCAGGCCCAGGCTGTGAAGACACGGGATTGCCCTAAAGTAAAGGAGGGAATCTCAAGCTAGACAACTAGAAGAAATCCCTGACAGTATTACGGGGCGCTGAGAAGGGAGATCAGGAAACCAAACACATTTGCTTGGGTCAGTCTGGAGGCAGGTAGAAGAGAAAGGAAAGCCTGGAAAATCAGGCTGTTGTCTGGAAACCTGTTATGTGGATCCACTGAATGGAGAAGGAACAGACTGATACCCCATTGCCACCCATCCATCAAAGTTAGCCCAGAACAAGGACTCCAGAGACTGGGAAAAGACTGAACTTCCTATCCTGGGATCCAGAGAGTTCTCTGCCCCTGAGCAGCTTCTGTTCCTGCTTTCTGCCTCCTCCCTCAGAAGGTAATGGAGTGAATCGAGTCAGCTGCTCTTAAGTCATTAACAGGAGCAGAGCTTGATGATATTTTCTGACTCAGGCAACCTAGTCAGACTCTTCATCCCTCTTGGAAATCCATCATCTAGGATCAAGCATCACTATCGCTCTCCCATGTAATCCTCAGGCTCCTCCCGGATCATCATGCCAAATCCCTTGACTCCAATAATAATGCAAAGGAGCCGCATTGTGATGGGGGGATTTGTCCTCTGACTTATGTTTTCATACCTACGTGCTTAAGGCCTCCTTTCTGAAGTCCTCCCTCAATCTCAATTACTGCAATAAGAGGCATTTGTTTTCTTCAAGAAAATTGTTTAAAAGGGACGTGGATCTCGTTGGCTATAAAGATCAAAGAATTGTTTTCTATAAATAATAAGTAAATAGAAAAGAGACTAAAGGTTGAGGCAATTCAGAGTTATTTAAAATTATCTTTTGAGCTGTTCTAGTTGTAGGAGAAAAAAAGCTCTCCTCTACTCCTAACAAGAAGTTTAGAGAGAATCCTGTCTAAGATTCACAAAGCTTTCAGAGGACTTTGACACCTGTCATTTCAACCCATCTTCACAAACATCCCGGGATACGAGGAAAGTGGGCATTATTATGATACTCATTTTAAAAATAAAAAGTATAGGGGAGTAAATTAAAGCCCAGGGAATAATCTTAACTTCAGGAGTAACTAAGGCTAGGCATCGAGAAGAACTTGCCCTCTGCAGGAATTGTGAAACACTGGAATTCACTACTCGGGAATGTGAGTCAATCCAACTCGTCATAGCTGAAAGAGGGCTTTGGAAAAACAAGGCCATGGGGCTTCACTTGTCACATCATATCAAAATTGCTCTAGTACTTGTGTGTCTCCCCTGCTAGACCCTAAGCTTCCGCAGAGAGCTCAGAGTCTGTGGCAGTTCATTGTTACCGCCTCAGAGCTAACTAGAGGGCCTGATGTTAAACAATTACTCAATAAATATGTGATGAAGGAAGGGGGAAGGGAGAAAGGAAAAAAGGAAGGCAGGAAAGGCTGAAGAGGGTGTGAGCAGAGGCTGAGAAGAAACTAAGGGAAGGAGAAGAGAGCTAAGGGGCCCAGGAATGGCACAGAAGCTACAGTAAACAGGAGGGATAAAAAAGGCAGGCACTGGGGGGACACAGCAGCAAGAGAATTAGGGACTGCCAGGACACCAGTGAAAACAGAATGGAAGGAGGTCACAGAGAAAAAAGAAGGGCGTAGGGGAATGTCTGGGCAAGAAACATTCCCTTATGGCGCCAGCAGTTGGTGCCTCCTATTGGTGGTAGTTCCTTCTCCAGGATCCTGTAAGCCAGGGGCTATGTCAGGAGCTAAGGACATGATGGCCGAGAAGAACTATGCACAGGACAAACAAGCAGGAGACGGGTATTTACTCAGCAAACATCTTGGAGCCTATTCTCCAAGGATGGAGGAGCCAGCTTTGGCAGCTGCTTTACTCTGAAGTCACTAGACAAGTTGGGCAGGTGGAAGGAATTCAGGGAGCACATAGGAGCTACTGTGCCTAAGACATGATCTCACTATGCTGGGCATCTGGGTACCCACCTCAACTCAGAGCCAATTCCAAAACGGGTATGACTGGGGCAAAAGTCAGGGTACTCTTGGACAGGAAGCAAGTTTGAATCCTGGATGTGCTATGTATTTTTTGGTGAGTCACTCAAACTTTCTGGCCCTCACAGGGAAAGTGGATAGAGTTGGACAGCTAAGATTTTTACAATATCCAAGTCTTACAGGTTTGACACCTGCACATTTGACAACATGTTTTTCACTGGCCTTTCCTACCCACCCACCATCATCAACCTCTTAGTGCCCAATAGCAAGCACACTATGTTGAGGCTCCTTGACGAGTTGGAGAGATTTAGCATGTAGGAAATAGGTTCCTAGTGTTCCAGGGGGGATTTCAAGGAAGGTTACTGGACCATAGAGATCCAAACTTAGTCTCTGGTTTCAGAGAGGCCCATCCGTCTATACTCTAATTAGGATGGCACTGCTGTGAAGGTGCTTCCCGAAGTTCCAACCCACCCCACTGATAAGAAGTGTCTGGTTCCTGCTGCTGCTCTGTATCCACAAACTTCTTGCATGTACCTAGAGATACCAGAGGAGGTCGCTTAATTAATCTTGGAAGCTAGAGACACTGCCCTGCTAAAGACCCATACCCTCACCCAGATCTTTTTTTTTTTTTTTCTTTTTTTTTTTTTTTTTTTTGGAGACGGAGTTTCGCTCTTGTTCCCAGGCTGCAGTGCAATGGTACAATCTCGCTACAACCTTCACCTCCTGGGTTCAAGCAATTCTCCTACCTCCCCTCCCAAGTAACTGGGATTACAGGCGCCTGCCTCTACGCCTAGCTAATTTTTGTTTTTTTAGTAGAGATGGGGTTTCATCATGTTGGCCAGTCTGGTCTCTAACTCCTGACCTCAGGTGATCCACCTACCTCAGCTTCCCAAACTGCTGGGATTAGAGGAGATGAAAAGGTAGCATTTCTCCCTTACAGCATCTTCTGACATGCTGCAGAAATCAGGAAAATAGAAATAAAGATTTCAGCTATCACCATGGAAACTGGCAGTCTCTATGGCTTCCCCTCATGCACACTCCCTGTCAACTCTTTCCCTCCCACCTCTACATCACATAAGCTCATAAGATTTCTCTTTGTGGCCAACCCACCAATTCATTTGGAACAAAGAACAGAAAAATAGCTAGTTTGGAGAAAACAGCCTGACCCCTGGCTTTCTAACCACTCCCCTAGGGCTGAGGTTCCCTCCCAGATCATCATGTCCTCTTCTTCTCTCACACAGAGCCCCATCCCCAACTCATCATCCCTCTGGTGCCTTCTTCCTATGCTCATATAGTTCCCCCCAGACAGAACTCTTGTCCTATTGGTCCCCAAATGTGGGTCCTTTAGCTTCAAAAGGCTTCAGTTCAGAACCCCTGCAGCCTCAGACTGCCATGCTCTGAATCCAGCTGCCTTCATCCCCATCTAAACCCATTCTTCATGCCACTTGCATGCAGACTTACCATGTTCACAGTCTCAGAGCCTCTCATTCCCACCCAGGTACTCTCCATTCTTAATGTTCTCCAATTCAGGGTCCTCATCCCCTATCATTTGCATATCCTCAAGCACTTCCTTATTAAAAGGAGTCTTTAAAAATATTGATATTTCCCATCATTCATTCCCCATTCTCACCCATCCCCCCACCAAGTCTTTATTCAATCTGCATATTGAATGTTTGAACACCTGTGCCCCCTTGAGAGAAGAGAGGGAGAAGGGAAATCTCTCTCAGTGCTCTCTTCTCCTTTCCCTCGTCCTGCTCCAGTGCCCAGCGGGGGCTGTGAGACTTAATTAGCCTTTCCAGATTACTCTAAGTTTCTTGAGGGAGGCTCCAAAGACTATTCTGTGCTGGGAGAAATTTTATCGGCGTCTTTTACGGCTTTGTTTGTTCTTCAATTTCTCCAGCTCGGACTCTTTATCCAAGTCTCTTCAGTCATAAAACAACCTCAAAAGGACAAACTGAAACCTAACTACCTAGAACCACCTTGATGCCTGCCCCTCACCCCACCCCGTGATTGAAAAGGGGCCCCTGGATCCCTATGGTTGCCCCTTCAATCTCCCCTACCCACCCAACAAGCACCCATCCCAAAACATGGTATTCCACTGCCCCACCTCCCCTATCTGGGAAAATGGAAATAGAGGATGACTCAGGGGGTCAGGGAGGATCAAGGTTTGTTTACAGCTTTGAGATCTCTGGATGAAAAGTAAAAAGGGTGGGGAGTTGTGAAAAAATCAGGTGAAGCGTCTGGGGCTCAGAAGCAAATCACTGTCCACCCCACCCACCCACTTCCCAGACTGAGGTTCTTAGTCTTTCATAAGTGTGTAAAACAGATTTGCACTGAAGCATGAGCACTTTAAGCTAGCCTGTACAGAACTGCCCAAGCCTTTGCTTCTTCTGTAGGGAGCTGAAAATTGAGAAGACAAACATGCGCATAAGATAGCCTCCATCTATTTCAGCCAGATGATCTAAAATGTGTTCGTGTAAGTCCAGCCTATTACTGTTCTGGTCAAGATCTGGACTTCCGTAGAGAAAGGAAGACTTACAGAGGACTAAGAGTAAGATCTGTTATGTTTCTAGAGGGTTATTCAACCTTGTCTCTCAAGAACAAGACAATAAAGAGCTGGTAACAACACCAGAAGATGTTAAAGTGGCCCTATTGTATACTATCTCTTTCCCAAAGTTATCTTCAACTTTCCAGTTTTCCCTCTCGACACTGTTTTCTCTCAATTATCTCATCCATCTCATGGCTTCAATTTTTACTTCTATGTGGGTGAGTTCTGAATCTGTTCTTCCAGAGCTGGGCACATTCCCTATAGTCTCCCACTTCCAGTGTATGATGAATGGGGGCTCCACAGCACCTTAAACCAACTTAATTTAAAATGTAATTTACACTCCCTTTGAAACCAGGCTCTCCTTCTAGCATCCTCTTTTTCTGTTAGCGGTACCACTATTCTACTAATAATCAAAGCTGAGAACCTCTACCCTCATCTTTGACTCCTCTTTATTTTCCCTTTTCTCCCATCTTACCCACCCTCCCCACCACTACTCCACCAAAGTCCATTAGTAACCAAGTTTTGTTCATCACGTTTTCACAATGTCGGTACTTCCATCCATGCATTTATATTTGCATGCCATGGTCCTAGTTTAGTCTTTTAGCATTCATTATCTAAGCTTCTACATAAGCATCCTAATAGTTCTCCCTGCCTCTCATCTCTTTTCTAAGTTATCTGCCCACAAACTCAAGAAAGATCTCATTTAAGCAGTTTTTACATGTCTTTTCATCCCCTCTTCTAGAGCCTGCAGTTCTATTCATCTCTTTCAAAATAACTTTACATGAACCCTCTGTGCCAGATAAATGGGTCATTCATTGTTTCATTCATTGAACAAATACACATTGAACATCTAGCTACTATATATTTGGTATGCTAAGAAATCAAATGTGAAAATATATCATCCTGGACCTCAAAAAGTTTAGAGAAAGCTCTGTTTAGTGTGTGTAGAATACCTTTTGCTCTCTTGCTTCCTTAACTATGAGTCATTTCGTTAATGTAGAATGTTCTGTCTATTCTCAAAATTTTCCTTAAAATCCTATCACTTCTATGAAGCTTTCTCTAGCCAGTCCATCACAATTCTCCCTCCCTTCCCAGAATTCCAATAGCACTTAATTGTGGTTACCACTCATAGGGCATTGTCTTACTGCCTGACTTACAGTTTTCCAATGCCATACTTAAATATACTCTGTGTGTGTGTGTGTGTGTGCGCACCCAAATGATTTCAAGCATCTGGAGAGTAGGGACTGCCTTTCTTTGTTACTCATGGCATTTAATGTAGTGCCTTACACACATGATTATGCATGTAATGTGATTGAAGACACCATAGTGGCCAACTGAAGAAGGGAATTTCTGAAATAGAAATGCAGTATAGTGTCATGGAAAAAGCAATGATTCGGAAGTCAGAAAAAGTGAGTTTGCCTTCCTGCTCCACCAGTTGTTAGCTGAGACCTTAAATTCTGTGCCTAGTGTATAGGGTTTTTTGTTTTGTTTTGTTTTTTTATTTTTGTTTGTTTGTTTGTTTGTTTGTTTTGGGATGGAGTCTCTCTCTGTCACCCAGGCTGGAGTACAGTGGCATGATCTCAGCTCACTGCAACCTCTGCCTCCCAGGTTCAAGCGATTCTCCTGCCTCAACCTCCCAAGTAGCTGGGACTATAGGTGCCCACCACCATGCCCAGTTATTTTTGTATTTTTAGTGGAGATGGGTTTCACCATGTTGGCCAGGCTGGTCTTGAACTCCTGACCTCAGGTGATCCACCCGCCTCAGCCTCCCAAAGTGCTGGGATTACAGGTGTGAAACACCACGCCTGGCCGTGTATGGGTTTTTTTATGAGAATTTAACTTAATGAGAAAACACATGGAAAGAGTAGACTAGTGCCTAGAACCTAGTAACTACTCTATAAATACTCACCTCCTTCCTTTCAGTTTGGTTCTAGTAAGGCAGGTTGGGTAGGATAACCTGCTACAGTTCGAATGTTTATTCCCCCCAAACCTCACATTGAAATTTGATCCCCAATGTTGGAGGTGGCACCTAATGGGAGGTATTTTGGTCATAGGGGTGGATCCCTCACGAATGGATTCATGTCCTTCTGAGTAGGGTGGTGAGTTCTCATTCTTATTAGCTCTGACAAGAGCTGGTTGTTAAAAAGAGCCCGGCACTTCCCTCCCCTCTCTCTTGCTTCCTTTCTTCCCATGTGATCTCTGCACAAACTGGCTCCACTTCACTTTCTACCATGAGTGGTAGCAGGCTGAAGCCCTCACCAGAAGCAGATGTTGACATCAAGTTACTTATACAGCCTGCAGGGCATGAGCCAAATAAACTCCTTTTCTTCCTAAAGTTCCTTTATAACACCATAAATGGACTAACACAGGGGCCTTCCTACTTCAGCTTGTGTAGGCCCACAGGAACACAACAGAGAGAGAAACACTAACCTACTCGATCACTGCTGACTTTCTCTCCATCTTTATTCTTGAAACCCTCAGCATTTAGCCTACTTTATCACTTTTGTTATACCACAACTCCCCTTCTCTAGGAAGCTTCCCACTCTAGTTTCTCCCAGTAGTCCTAAACTCCAAGTCTGGAGAAATTATTTTCTCCATCCTCCATTCCTAGGACTGACATCATCTTATTTACCTTTTCTGAATAAACTTTCTAGGGTATTAGGTCTAAGGATCTCAACACCCTAGCAAGGATCCCATTCTCTTCCTCAACCTTAACCACCACCTCTCCCAGCCCCTCACAGATATTGTGAAAAAGCTTGGGGACAGTGACCTGAGCAACACAGTGGCCAATGAAAGCCCAGGAAAGTCTAGCACCTCCACATGAAGTCTAAAGTAACTCAAGGGTCACCCAACCCAGAAGGAGAGTGAGTGTTAAAGTTTCTTTCCATTTTTATTTGGACCCAGGTAAAGATCTAAAAAATCAGACAAAACAGAAACACAAAGGGTTAAAATCCAGGAGGTCTGACCAGTGGAGTCATCCTGTCCCATCACTGCAACCACCAGCAGTGGCAACAGGTGTCTACTAGGGCTGCAAGAGCTCCTCTGGTAGAGAAGGGGGAAAGGCGAGGGGTGAGTCAGCACAAGCTGAAAACAGAGGGTTTTGTTCAAAGAGAAGTCTGTGATGCAAGCTCTAGGGAAACAATGTGTTCCTTGTTTCTTCACCCCCTCCCCACCCATCAGGCCTTCACCTCTCTGTTCTCCCCACACTCCAGTCAGATCATTGACCAAGTCTTTGGTCAGAATTAAGACAATAGAAGCAGCCTCCTAAGAGCTTCTGGTTTCCATCTATCCATTCTCTACTCAACAACCTTAACTTTCACCATCATCCTGACTTATCCCCTTGTGGGAGGCCAGGAATGGCTCACAATTATCCCTAATTTCATATCCCTATTCCTCAGCTTAAGTTTCAGAGCTTAACTTTATGCTATGATTCCACGATGCTCACTCTTTGCTTTCAGCAAAGAAAATCTGCTTATCTTCTTTATGCCTCCAAAGACATAGACCTCTGACACATTATTTTGTCTTTTTATCTATCCATTCCTTTCTTTCAAAAGATCTATCTCTTTCTTTCTTTCAAAGCCTGCTCAGTATTCTCCTCCAGGAAGCCTTCCCTGTGTAATCCAAATTTCTAATTCCAACCCCACTTTTATACTATGTACTCTTAGTATCTGGTATCCAATGTACAATTTTATTTGTCTGCATTTCTCTGGCTCTGACTTGTATAGCCTGACTCCTTCTTAAACTAAGAGCTCCTCCTCCCCCTCAATAATATTTTAAGTGTTTTATGTTCAGAATCAAGCGTAAAAAGAGTCCAAGTTACAGAGTTATAAAAAACGGAGTGGGAAACCTGGGGAGGGACGAGGTGGGCAGTGATGGGTAGAAGATCACAAAAGTGGGAATGTGGGAGGTATATTTGGTATAGGAGGCACCAGGACACAAGGGTACCATCATTAAATTTTTCTTCCTTGTTCATCTGCACATACTTCTGGGCTGGACGTTATACACAGAAATTACATAGATAGTCTTTTGCACTTTAAGGCCTCATAAAATAGTCACAATGAGATAATAAAGGACAAATAAACCCAAAAAAAATAAAAAATCAAGAGATAATAGGCTGAAATATGAAATTATAATACTCCACAGAAGTCAATGTAATTGAGAATAAGGACCAAGATGTGTACAAAATGAGAGAAGAGGACAGAGTTTTAAAATTGGGGTGGGAGAAGGGTAGGGAATTGGGGGATGTTCCAGGTCCAGGCACAGTGAGACCAAGGAAGTCACCAGCTCTCCTCTAGTCCAGGAAAGCATCCTTGAAAAGAAGGAACTTTCTGAATGCCTTGAATAACAGGAAATAGATGACTTACTAAGAGCCTCACCCTCTTTGAAAGAAAGTGGAAAGTGAACAAGCAGAAGGAGAGCATGGCAGATATGCCTGAGCCAGGCAGCAGCAGGATTTTGCTTCAGTCCCAGTCCTTCACCACTCAGCATTGTGATCCTAGGCCCTAGCGTTCCCTGGAACAGAGCATGTTCCCAACAGGACTGGACTGGTTGGAATGAGTTTTACCCCACCCCCAGCCCCAAATCCCTTCTACTGCCTGCTAGAGGGCAGAACTTCAAACCCTGAAATAAATCCCCTCATCAATACCACTTACAACGATATCATCCTTTACAATTCTCAAAGCACACTCATATGTACAATCTCATGTGAGGCTCCCACTCCCTACTGAAGCTCTATTCCACTCGCCATGCATAGTACTGAAACTCTGTATCACAAATAGACATGGGGCTCCTAGCACCTGTTTCACAGTGTCTGGTAGCTAGCTGGTGCTCATGAAACACCAAGGAACAAAGGGTTGATGAATAGATCAAACGTCTAACTTCTACAAAATGGGATGAAATTTAACATCATAAAGGACTTCCTGACTTTGTGAATGGAAATCTATGAAGAGCCAGAACCAGTGACAGTCACAGAATTGGTCCACAACTTCCCAGGCCAACATGTTGGTACCTCCAAAATGTCCTTTCCTTAGCTTCTGAGAAAGAAAAGAAAGTGATACTTATAATATCTCTACCAGGTGCCTGTCATAGGTACTTACACATACAGTAACTCATTTATCCAGGCCATACTCCAGCCCAGCCCTTCCGGAAAGGTTGCTTATACCTTTTTCTTTAATATCTTACAGAGGGTAAGCAAGAGGGTAACTTCACACATTTCACATGTGCCTTCCCACCTCCATTACTAAGGCTTTCCTTTTGAATAAAGGCATTACTTTATGGTGCAGTTTAAACCCCTTTCCATTCAAAGCATCTCTCTTATAATCCCTGCCTTAGCAAGCTTCCCTGACTTACCCCAGCACCCCTACACACATCCCACATATATGCTGTTTTCTTCTGCCCTATGTTCCTTGCCTCCCTTTCCACGCCAAAGGCAAATAGCCCTCCCTAAACCACAAAAAGGTAGATGCAAAGAAAGAGAGGACATGGTGATAAGGTAGAGGCCTTGAGCCTGGAGAGACTAACGAGGGTGGGAGGAGAGAGCCACCCACCCTCCGTCAAGGTGGCTTTGCCTGCAGTTTTTATTATGCATCGATTTTCTTATCCATCTTCTTTAGAGCCTCTTAGATCTTCAGGCTGCGGCTGTTTCTCCAAATTGTCATTCACTCCAAGCTCTCTAGCTCCTTGCAGCAGCTAAGGGAGGGAGATGGGGGCGGGGGGGCGGTGGCGGGAGAAGGCAGCCAAGAGAGGTGAATGAGGGTTGCTAAGTAACCGTTGCCAAGGAGCCAGTACCAAGGAGCATCCCAGGCTGCCTGCTTATTCCAACCTACCTCCCTTCCACATTCTCCCTCACTTAAGTTCTCTCAGGTCTATAAAGCAGCTTGATTCTGTCACCTTCACCAGCTGCAAAGCTTTTTCCTCAGCCCTTGAGATGCAGGGCTGCAGAATCCAGTGCCTGAGAATCTCACATTCCTAGACCTGAGTTGGTCACTATGGGCACCCTTCTGTCTTTCAGATGGCACCATCAAAAATAAATGATGACAATATTTAATTTGATTAACAAAAAGGAAGGTCCTATCTGCATAGACAGGTTACTTGTGGTAGCCTGTTCAGAGGGTGGACACAGGGGGCAAGTGTCTGTCTCCCTGAGGCAATTTGAACCTTCTCAGGGAAGCCCCACCATTCCATCTGAAATTTTGTGAATTCTAAGAACTCAATATATGTTCTGTTTCAGGATCAATTCTAAACTAAAATGGCATTTTGATTACTTAAAAATGTGATTATTAATTACATTTATCCATACTGTCCCCTCAACTGATGTAGAGACTCCAGAAAGTGCTACATATTTTATTTAAAACTTGCCTTATTAATTCCATTTAACTCAAATAAATATTAGCAGTTCTATGGTAGGGCTAGCACAGAGCAGGGAGAACTGGTTTGGGTGAGGAGACTGTCATTGAGTTAAACTAGTCTAGGATTCAAACTCTGCCACAAATAATCCAGAAAACAGATGATCATTCTTCTGCCAACAACCCCAGATAACACTGGAATCACCATCCCTCTGAGGCGAGTATAGAGATTAGGTAATGATCACGGATTACTCTGGATTCTTACAAGGTTCCCTATTTCCAAATTGACTAAGGGCATTCTCTTCACTAAACCCACAGTTCCTATCATATGCCACACATTTTTCTAGGTATTTCTGTCTGTGGTCCAAAGGGTCTCATGGCCGTCTTCCTACCATTACTGAGAAAAATGGTTCCACCATCTCCTTCAAAATCTACCAGTTTTCCATGGCTGACAGTCAATACCTCTTAGATGTTCCAGATGCTGCTTCAAACAAACAGGGGCACTAAACATAAGAAGAATTCTTTTTACCTAAAGATCTCCAAAAGGTAGCTGTACAATATAGCACAGTGGTAGTGAGGAGCAAGATTTTAGAGTCAAATGGGTATAATTTCATGAGCAAGGAACATCAGACCTTCAACTGTAAAACAGGAATAATGCTGCCTATTTCACAGACTCCTTGTAGAATTAAACAAGATGGAGTATGTACCCAGTATTAATGTATTATAAGTGCTCGATAAATAGTTGCTGCTATTGTTATCAACATCATTATTACCTCTGGCTTACTCATAATAGGGTAAACAAACAAATAAAAATAGGACTCCCATTCACCAAAAAACCTGTAGTCACCATGTTTCTGTAGCCACCCAACTTCCAAAATTGAGCTATTATCGACTAAATGAAGGCAAAGGCTGAAGTTATGTCTAAGCAATAACGTGGCCAGAGAAGGTAACCTACACTGAGGCTGGGATAGAGCAAAAGTCCAGGATATAATCATGACCCCACCACCTCCTTAAGGATCACCATTTACATGATAAGCCCATGAAGCAAATTCTGAATTAAGAAATTGAGAAGAAAGAATGGGTAAGAAAATGCTGCTATATAGGACTAAGGAGTTCCCTTTCTCTGACCCTTTATTCTAACCACATTTTATTTAAGTCCCTATCACCTTCACCCCGCTCCATCTATCAGGAAAGATGGGAGGGGACGCAACTGCCCCTTAGGCCACCCATGTCAATGTCTAACAGGTTGTTGCTGCTAGTCCTTCCTGATGCCTAACCACAGTGACTTCTGCTGTGCCCAAAGCCCACTCCCTCGTGTATGCTGCCCCTATAACTTATCTTCCCACCTCCTCAAGGTTAGAATCATAGATGAAGAAAATTGGGAGAGAAGAAAGGAAATAAAAATGAGAAAGAAAGTAAGCAAGAAGGACTGGTCAGGTGGTGGATGGAAGGAGTTAAGAGGATTGGAGACAGGGATGAGCGGGGTTGCAGGGGAAGAAGGGAGGAGAGTGAATGAAATGTACAGAACAGTCTCCCTGACTCTGCTCAGTGGTTATAGAAAGAAATAGGCCTGGTGAGAAGGGGGAAAAAAGAAGAGGAGAGACTAATGGGGAGATAGGCAGACAGCTTTTCACAGGAAAGGGAAATGAGTTTAGGTCTAACAGAGAAATTCCCAATACAGATGCTGCCTTGGTGTTGCAGAGCCTGTTGTGGAAGAAACTTAGGACTTCAAGATGTTCCCCTAACTGACGTGGGCCATAGGAGTGTCTGCCCAGGGGTAACTTGACAAGATAAACTCACATGATGTGGAGCAAAGGATCAGGGAAATTATTAGCAATTTGGTTTTTTGGAAAGTGGTTGAAAAAGGACAAAGCGTGAGAGCAAAGTAGTTGATAGAGACCATGATTTTAACTAAAGTCTCATCCTCTGTCTCATCCCCTCATTCAAGGAACCCAGAGAGGATAATCGAACCCTCTTTCTTCCTCTAACTCACATCTTTTCTCCTCTCCTACTGTCTTTTGAACATAGTTCCTTGGGAAAATCTGTCATATTTGTCTGCACTAATGTCACCCTGGTACCAGAATCCACACTGGCCTGCACTGAGCCCTGTTCCATCTGCCCAAGAAGGGAACCAATAACAGTGCCACCCACTGAGGGATAGACTCCACAGGACTTCCAGCTGAGAACTAAGTAAGATAATAATAATCTAAGAGATTATTAACTCTGTGCCCTATCTAAATCTAGGATCCCTGGGTTCAGGAGTCAGCCTAACTATTCCACTGCCTCCATATATGTTCTTGTTTCACTCTTCCTTTCAAGCAATGTTACTTTCTCTTCCACCTCATTTACCTTGCACCCACAGCATAAAGTTCCTGACCAGACCTAAAGCCAACTTCAGTGTATAATCTCAGGTTCTGTTCCAAGTGCAGATGGAAGAAGCTGTGCAACTACTCTTGCATGCCTCCTACTTTAGGTGATGTAAGTGGTCCAGCTAAGACAAAAATTTGGCTGTTTGACTTCAAAGGCTATGGAGGTACCACTATTCTAAAGTCCCTGTCCATCTCTGATGATCAGAAGTCTCTTATGCACAACCTTAGCAGCTAGTAGGAATTGCAGTTCTTTCTCTTCTAAGTACCTCTTCAAAGCCAGTAATATGAGTCCTCTAAGTGCATGTGTGGAGCAAAGAGGTAGGGTTTATCTTGAAGCAAAAGTACAATCTCTATCCTTGTTCAGGATGTTGCTTGCAGAGAGGCTGGTCCCAGTGGGGTGGGAGAAGGCTGAAGAGAAGTGAAGGCTACAGTTTTAATTACAGAAACTTTCATTAACTAAAGTAAGACCTTCTCAGCAGTCTGAGGTGTTCCTCAGCATGACCAAGGAGGTCAAGTCCTTTGTGAGAAGGGGAACGATTATTCCTGAACTAACAACCAAAATGTGTATCCCAAGAGGAAGCAGGAGTTGGGAATGTGATCAGTACCCTACAAGAGACATGGATTCACGCCACCAACTTGTACCAGGAGAAGGGCAGGAATGTGGTCAAAGCAAGGCCCTGACAATGAAAGGACTAACTGAGGCTGCTGGGGAATTGGCAGACCACATGCTTCACAGAGCCCTGGCTGCCTTCAGCCTTGTATCAGGATCCAGAAATGACCAAGAGGGTCTCTAAAGTCACACAGGGGACATCCTTCCCCTCCCCAAAACCCTAAAGGCCCTGACCCACTCCCCCAAGAAGTACAGAGCCCAGAACCTACTGAGACTGAGATGGGAGGCTAAAAGGGAGTCTCTGTGACAGCAATTTGTGTCTCCTTTTGTCTACCTCTGATCTCCATCTCTTCCCCCAGCTTCTCACATCCCCAGGCATTATTTCAGAGGCCTCTACCTTGATCTGTCTCCAAGTCTCCTGCAAGATCAAAGCTCTTAACACCTGTTTTGCTTGCTGGCTCCTAGGCTAGAGAAGAGGGGGCAGGGTCCATCCTGAGGCAAAGGGAGGGCCCTGACTGCGCCTCTTCCCAAGGCAGAGGGGAGGGTGCGAGGCTGCCCCAAGGTAGCAGCCAAACCCAAGGCTGAGTTGGAACAACGCCCCCTGGTGGGAAGGCCATCATTCTTAGTCAATTATTGATTTTATTATTACTGTTACTCAAGTTATACATCAAATTAACTCATAATTATAGTAGGGTAAATATATTACAGTGACAAGAAAGGCCTTTCATAATCTCCTTATCTAAAGAAGGAAGATTCCCTGTTAGTCTCTATAGTAAGAACCTGTTTACATCCTTCAGGTATTTATCATCATCTGTAATCATTTAATTGCTTGTTTTCTTGCTTATTGACTGTTCCCCACTACAAAAAGCTCTATATTTGAATGAAAAAAAGAATTAATGATGAATAAATAAGTTATAAGGGAATAAACCTACCAGAGGGATAAAAACTTCCCTATAATACGATATATATCATGTCCAGATCTTATGAACAATAGTATCTTTTTTCTTAGCATTTTGATGTTTATTTCCAGATTTTTCCATGAACAATTTTTTACGTTGCTTAAATAATATACACTTAAAAATAAAATAATATACACTTAAAAAGAAAAACACCATCATATACATTTTATGCTATTATAAACTGACATAAATAGCCTTTTTATGACAACATATTAGAGTTCAAGTTGGAGTGAGATCATCAGGTATTCACAATAATATTTTATTTATTTACTTATTTATTTTTGAGACAGAGTCTCGCTCTGCCTCCAGGCTGGAGTGCAGTGGCACAATCTTGGCTCACTGCAACCTCCGACTCTCTGGTTCAAGCAATTCTCCTACCTCAGCTTCCCAAGTAGCTGGGATTACAGGCACGTGCCACCACGCCCAGCTAATTTTTGTATTTTTATTAGAGATGGGGTTTCACCATGTTGGCCAGGATGGTCTCGATCTCCTGACCTCGTGATCCTTCCGCTTCGGCCTCCCAAAGTGCTGGCATTACAGGCGTGAGCCATCATGCCTGGCCAACAATAATATCTTTAAAATATCCATAATGCCCTTACTTCCACATGTCTACCCATGGCTTCTTCCTTACAACTGTAATCATTAAATTTATTTAACAATTGTTTGCTCTATGTTAAGCATGGTGTAGAGAATATAAAAATATACAGGACACAGTCCCTCTGCTCCAAAAGCTTATAGTTGAGTAAGGGAGAAACAGAAGATGCACAACTATAGCTGACGATCAGTCAAAGGAGGATAGGAGTTGAAAGTAAAGAAATTGCTTTCGGCCGGGCGCGGTGGCTCACACCTGTAATCCCAGCACTTTGGGAGGCCGAGACGGGCGGATCACGAGGTCAGGAGATCGAGACCATCCTGGCTAACCCGGTGAAACCCCGTCTCTACTAAAAAATACAAAAAAACTAGCCGGGCGAGGTGGCGGGCGCCTGTAGTCCCAGCTACTCCGGAGGCTGAGGCAGGAGAATGGCGTGAACCCGGGAGGCGGAGCTTGCAGTGAGCTGAGATCCGGCCACTGCACTCCAGCCTGGGTGACAGAGCGAGACTCCGTCTCAAAAAAAAAAAAAAAAAAAAAAAAAAGAAATTGCTTTCAAGTAGGGCTATCCAGGAAGGTTCGGACAGGGGGTAACATCTAAGTTAAGCGATGATTGTGTAGGATTTCTGTAGTCAGAAACTGGGAGGAAGGAATTCCAGGGAAAAGACATAGCTAACGGGAAGGAATTCTTGACTTTGGGGATCATTTGATATGGAACTGCTCTTTATTATTAGCAATGCAAAGAACGGTGAAATTCAAGATAAAACTGCAGAAGCTTGAGGTTTTAAAAAAGGATGACAAGAACCAGGACCTGGGTCCCAGTTCAGGTTCCATTTGTGCCCACTTCTATTGTATCCAGTGTTATTTAAGGGATGCATACAAGGTTCACACAGGACAGGGTGCCCATTGTGCTTCCTTCTATATGTCTCTCATCTTCTCTCTTCCCCCACTGAGTTCTTTATTAACAATGAAATGATTTCTTAATCTCATTACTGAGAAAAGCACAAAGCACAGAAAAGCATATGCTACACAAATTAAGTTGGGTAATTTGCATACCTAGGGAAAGGGAGAAACCCCTCCCCCTTCCTTCTCCAGAGTCAATTTTCCTTGATCTTCTGACACCATATGTCAATAAATATCTATATTTCCTCATGCCCTGGACAGGAGATGCTGTTAAATGTCAAATGTAAAGTAAAGTTTGTCATAAAAATCCCTCATAAAAAAATCTCCCAACTACCAACATTGAAAGATGGAGGAGGGGAATTCCTATGTTGTGTTTGCCTCCTAATAATGTTCAAGTCATCCAGCTTCTTGCTTCCAGGAGCATCACAATCTTTTCTTAAAGTTTTCTACAAAAGCAGGCAGAAGCATTCAACTCCTCTTACCACCCTTGCTTCTGCAAAAGTTTATTCGCATTCTGGTTTTTTTTTTTTTAAATAAAACAGAACCACTGTTTAAATAACCAGTTTCTCACAATCTCAACTGTAGATGTATTAGTATATTTTTTAATTCTCCTCTCTCTGACAAAAGTATAGAGTCCCACTTAGAAGCAAAGAAATAAATAGAGTTCTCTGAGCACCTTATATCAAGGGGTTCTAGAAAAGGGACAGTAAATGTGGGTGGTACTCATACAAGGGTGACTGTGTGTTAGGCTAGAAAGTAAAGGACAGGAGAGGATTGCCTTGTGGCTGCTGTTTCTCTTTCTCTGCAAACCTCCTCTGATTATAGCAGATTTATAGGGGCCCCAAAGCAGCCCAGCATCTTAGCCATAAACTTCCCAGAAAGAAAACTCATTGAGGTTCCCTTGAGAGGTGATGAAAAATAAATATCAGGGTTTGGTACAAACACATCAGCCAAGACCACGGGTGGAAGACAGCCAGTTCCCTATAGCTGGTTTAACTCATTCAGGATTTGTACATACATACACACAACATACACAAAAAGTCTAACACATAGACTCATGTTTATGGACCTACGGAGATAAGCGTACCTTACTCTTTAATGCCTATTTCCAGCCCAATGCAAACATGTGTCCACATAGCATGTATACACACATGACTTTCAATGAGTTGTTTTATACCCAGCCTCTCCCCCTTTCCAAGCTACTGACTGCAGGGTGGGGCACAGTGAAGGTGAATGAGGGAATGTCTGAATATAAGCTTGCATGTGTCACTAAGTGTGTCTCTGACTATATTCCAAAAAGCAAATAGAAATTGTTCCTTTATTATTCACTGTTTGGATTATCTACTGTTTTTGATTACCTCTAAATACACCATTAAGTTTCAGTGATCATCTATCCCTCACTGAGCCACTACCCTGTGCAGAATATAGCTCAGGGGTGAGCAGCACAAGTTTTGCTCAAACTTGATGCAAATGCTAGCTTCACTACTTACCTTACACAAATGACTTAACCTCTCTGAGCCTTAGTTTCAACTTCTATAAAATGGGGATAACAATACTTACTTCATAGAACTGTTGTATTACATTAGATAATTATGCAAAGCACTTAGAACAATGTGTAGGGCACAATACTCAACAAATAGTAGCTATTATCACCATCATTGTATTAAACATTGAAGATATATAAAGAATATACATAGGGCCCGGCACAGTGGCTCACGCCTGTAATCCCAGCACTTTGGGAGGCTGAGGTGGGTGGATTGCTTGAGGTCAAGAGTTCAAGACCAACATGGCAAAACCCCATCTGTAGTTAAAAAAAAAAAAAAAATAGCTGGGCATGGGTGGCAGGAGCCTGTAATCCCAGCTACTCAGGAAGCTGAGGCAGGAGAATCACTAGAACTTGGGAGGCGGAGGTTGCAGTGAGCCGAGGTCGTGCCACTGCACTCCAGCCTGGGCAACAGAGCGAGACTCCATCTCAAAAAAAAAAAAAAGAAAAGAATATATATATATATGAGTAAGCTGGGTATGGTGACTCATGCCTATAATTCCAACACTTTGGAGGCCCCAGCAGACGGATTCCTTGAGCCCATCTCAAGTCTGAGACCAGCCCACCTTGAGCCCACCTTGAGTTTGAGACCAGCCTAGGCAATATGGCAAAACCCTGTCTCTAAAAAAAAAAAAAAAAAAGTTAATTGGCCAGGTGATGGCACATACCTGTAGTCCCAGCTACTTGGGAGGCTGAGGCAGGAGGATCACTTGCACCCAGGAAATGGAGGCTGCAGTGAGCCATGATTGCATCACTGCACTCCAGCCTGAGTGACAAAGCAAGATCCTGTCAAAAAAAAAAAAAAAAGAACATATGTAAGTAAAAGAAATGTTCTTTTTCCTTGAGAGTTTAAGAAATCTCATTGGTAAGACAAGATAGATACATGGAGAGACAAAGGACATGGAAACTTAAAACTGTTATTTGAGCCCTAAAATGCAACTTATTTTCCTAAATCTTAGCCCTATTTTGAAATTTTTAGCAACGGTTTTAAAGCTCTGATGAAATTATTGTTTTCTTCTATCATTCATCATCCCCATGCCCATCACCTTAAATTCACCACACATCCACGTAGCCTTTCGTTTAAGGAATCGGATGGAGAATCCTTGAGATAGAAAAGATTTTGAGAGTTTATTTTGTGCATTTCCCTGTTTCAGAGCAGGAGCCCTCCTAGGCATTCCAAACCAAACTGAGGCACCCACATGCATGGCCAGAAAAATCTGGCCATCCCCTTCAATCCTCCCTTTAACTCCAGAAAATTCTTTATGTTCAGTTTCAATCCATAGCCCTTCAATATTGATCTTTCCTTGTTATTTATTCTTATTGGAGGTAAAGTACACAAACTCTTCAAAAGCTTAAGAAAAGTTCTGAGATGCCACTTGATAACTTTTTTGCATTGACTATGACTTCAGGTCTCTGGAACTCTATGTCTTGTATATTTTGTCATTACCCCATTAAATATCATCACAAGATCCTTTAAAAAGCATTAATTTGGCCCCTCCAAGGGTATAACCCCTTACCCATTCATCTGGTCTCTCCTTTAAGCCTTTGGAAGAAAACCAAATATCCTAATTTCCATTACAGGTAGTTAAGAACTGCTACTTCAATCCCTCCACCCCCATAGTCTCCTCAATTAATATCATTAGTATCATCAAATTGTCACTCATTTGATTAAGGGACAGTACAACCCTGAGGCAGGGGCATGACTGATCTGACCTCCCAGTCCCTTTCAGTCCATCCATCCATATGAAGTAGGGGAAGCAAAATTGGCAGCAGTCCTAACCCACACAACACTTGCCCAAGGGGAGCCCCTGAGCACCAGGCAGACTCCAGCGTGGGCACAGCAGGCATTTTCCCAGAGTGGGCCGAGTGCCAAAGCCTGGCATGGTAACTGGTGTGGGAGGCCTGGAGACAGGGAGGTGAGCCAGGGCCCACACTCTTCCCTCCTCCCCAGATTCAGTCTCTCCAGCCTGAGCCTCTCCGCTAATGCTCCCAATTCCAAAGTTTCTCAGCCCCCATCTATTCCCTTCCATAGTGCCCACCCTAGGCCAGATGCTTCTCACCAATCATCTAGACCTGTGCTTCTCAAACTTTCAAGAGCATGCAGATCACTGGGGGAGTGTGTTAAAAATGCAGATTTCAATTCATTAGGTCTGGGTTAGGGCCTACGATTCTGTATTTCTAACAAGCTCCCAAGTGATGCCCATGGTACTTGGCCATGGACCGTACTTCAAAAAGCAGAGATGTCAATGACTATAGCAATTTCTACAAGTGTCTCCCAGGAAGCGTCCATCTATCCAATTCCATCTGTCTACTTATCCTCCAGATAATAATGAGAACCATATCTCAGGCCTTTCTGATTCAGAAATCTCCCTCCATGGCACAATACACAATACAAACCTGGTTTATAAATTTCAATTCAAATGTGAAAAAAAATACAATCTTCACAAGAGTCTCATTCATGACTCCAAAGATCCATGTAGCCTAGGATTACTGTCACATTTCTTTTCAAATCTGCCTATCCCTCTTTTATTTCCAAAATTGCTCCATAGACATCCTCTTTCAGGAAGCATCTCTTCACAAATATCTCTTTCTCAGTTTCTACTCATACCTTCCCTTTCCAAAGTAATGAGGTTTCAATCCCTGTCTCCTTACTATTCTCTTATTTTAGCCCCAGCTTTTCTCACCATTTTGGGTGTGAATTCCTACCGCAAAGAATCTTAGATGCTTTCACAAAGGTTTTGCACCCAGCTAAAAAAAGAAAAAAGAAAAGAAAAAAAAGAAAGCACCTAAATGAGTTGGCAAGTATATGGGGAACCCTGCCTCTAGAAGATTTCCCTGGTGTCACCCACTCTCTGTAAGGACTATTTCAGAAATCCTACAAGTAAGAGAGTAGCTTTCCAGTCCTCCTTCCCAGGACAGGCCCTGTGTATAAATACAGAAGGAAAACATTGAGCCTTCTTCCCTGCCAAAGCATAAATCTCTGACTGCTTCAGGAAAGATGCCTGTTGTGCCCACGCTGGAGCCAGTCTAGTCTTCAGGGATTCCATGGCATTCCAGGTAGAGTGGGCTGGGCCTTCTATCAATTTCACCACTTCCCGCTCCTCCCTGAATTCCATGGGAATAGATGGACAGGGACCAAGGGAGGTTGTTACAGGCATTCTCCTGCCCCAGGTTTGTGTGATCCCTTGTTGCTCTTTGAATGAACAACACTGCTCTTACTGTTGGGGGAGGAGGTCTAAAGGAAGCAGAGAACCTAGTGCTTGCCGTGAATAAGATTCCAGTACGATGGAATAGACAGGATAGTGACCAGGACTCGGGCAGAGCCAAACAAAGGCAAAATTAGAAGCAGGAGCTGGGTACAGTTCTAGATACTAGAAGAATGGGGAGAAAGGCTGTTTGACAAAGAAGTCTCCTAGAAGATAGTATTAAAGGAGATAGTGCTAGTCTGAAAAGAAGGAGAATCTTCTGTGGCAAGGAAATGTATAAGGCTCAGTTCAATTAAACAGTTATCTATTAAATGCACATTACATGCCTGGCATCTAGTGGGTGCTGTGCAGGAGTGAACAAGAGATGCTCCTTACCTATGAGCTACAATCTAGGGGAGAAAGAAAGAAAATAAAGACACACAGAAAACTGTGCTATTTTAATCTAGGTGTACTATTAAATGAAGACGACTGTTAGAAGGGAGCCTTCGTTTCCCTCACTTCATCTTTATATATGGAGAGGCTTCAGCTGGAGCTTTGGTTTTCAAAGTGTGGTCCCTGGACCAACAGCATTAGCATCACTTGGGAACTTGTTAGAAATGCAAATTCTAGGCCAGGCACAGTGTTTCAAGTCTGTAATCCCAGCACTTTGGGAGGCCGAGGCAGGTGGATCACCTGAGGTCAGGAGTTCAAGACCAGCCTGGCCAACATGGCGAAATCCCATCTCTACTAAAAATAACAAAAATTAGCTTGACATGGTGGCAGGTACATTTAATCTCAGCAACTCAGGAGGCTGAGGCAGGAGAATAGCTTGAACCCAGGAGGCAGAGGTTGCAGTGAGCCAAGATCACGCCATTGCACTCCAGTCTGGGCAAAAAGAGCAAAACTCCATCTCAAAAAATGAAGAAAGAAGAAGAAGGAGAAGGAGAAGAAGAAGAAGAAAGAAATGCAAATTCTGGACGCATCCCTCCCCCCGCCACCACCACCCAGGCCTACTGAATTTGAAACACTGGTGGTGGAGCTCAGCTATCTGTGTTTTAACTAGCCCTCCAGGTAATGTTGATACATGCTAAAGTTTGAGAACCACTGAACAGAGTGATATCCCTAGCCTGTTTCCACTGTCTTACTTTCTGTGACTTCTTTGATTGAGTTGAAGAGACGGCACTGAGTGGACCCAGCCCAATCCCCTTCCAATTTTTTTTCTTTTTTTTTTTTTTTTTTTTTTGAGATGGGGTCTGTCTCTGTCTCCCAGGTTGGAGTGCAGTGGTGCAATCTCGGCTCACTGCAATCTCTGCATCCAGGGTTCAAGCAATTCTCCCGCCTCAGCCTCCCAAGTCTCTGGGATTACAGGCGCCCACCACTATGCCCAGTTAATTTTTTTTTCTTTTTTTTTGAGACAGTCTTGCTCTGTCGCCCAGGCTGGAGTGCTGTGGCACGATCTCGGCTCACTGCAAGCTCCGCTTCCCGGATTCAGGCCATTCTCCTGCCTCAGCCTCCCGAGAAGCTGGGACTACAGGCAACTGCCACCACACCCGGCTAATTTTTTGTGTATTTTTAGTAGAGACGGGTTTTCATCATGTTAGCCAAGATGGTCTTGATCTCCTGACCTCGCGATCCGCCCGCCTCGGCCTCCTGAAGTGCTGGGATTACAGGCGTGAGCCACCAGGCCTGGCCAATTTTTGCATTTTTAGTAAAGATGGGGTTTCACCATGCTGGTCAGGCTCTTCTCAAACTCCCTGACCTCAAGTGATCCACCTGCCTCATTCTCCCAAAGTGTTGGGATTACAGGTGTAAGCCACCACGCCCAGTTTGATGTTTTTTGTTCTTGTTGCTGTTGTTGCTTTTGTTTTCAGAGCCAGCCTGTCCACAGTACACATGCATTCCAACCTGTTCATACACAGCAAAAATCTAACAAAAGCAGCCTCTAGTCCTGTAATAGGAGGCAGGTGGGCGTTCAGCAGAGTAAGTCTGTCTAATTTGGTGGTGTGGTATTAGCAAGCCAACACAGCTGCAGACTTAAAGCTAATGGTTTAAATGTCCGTATGTCGCCTAGGTCTTGATTATCAATTGGTACCGAACATAGGAGGGGGGAAATTGAGTTTTCATTGTTGATTTTGTTTTCAAAGCCGGCCTGTTAGCTCTCACCAACTCCAAAAGTGGGTTTAAGTGAAGAGCTGGCAGGGTGCAGGTTCAGACTACTTGTAGCGGAGAGACCTAGTTGAGGGGGTAAGAGAGCAGAAAAGCCAGAGGAAATCCTAGAACGTTTTAACTACATGGAACCTTAGAAATTATCCATTCTTACTTCTCATGTAAGATAAAGAAGCAAAGCACTGAAGGATTTGGGTGGCTTGTTGAAGGTCACGTTACTGTTTAGCAGCAGAGACAAGACTAGAACCCAGGACACCTGGCTGTCAGCTGTGTACTCTCTGAGCAGGTGGACCAAAGAAGACAATAGTAGAGAAACATTCAAGTCCAAGAATACAGATATCACCAAGTAGAAGAACCAACCCCAGGGGTTAGTGGGCTTCAAGCCCAAGTGCTTTGTACTCACAGGAAAGCTCTGGCTTCAATCTGCCTGTCCATGTTGCCCCTTCACACAGCCAAGCCTCAAGCAACAGAGCCTGCTCAGTGTGCTCAGAACACTGCTTCACTTTCCTGTGCTTTCCCTAGCGTTACTCCCTCTGCCTAGAATCCACTGCCCAGCCCAGCACCCCCCACCAACCCTGCCCAGGTGGTGAAATCCTATCTGTCCTTTAAGAGAGCCAACTCAAATGCCATTCCTCCACAAAAATGTCTCTGATTTCATCAATCAACCCTCACCACTGTGCCAACCCAAAATGATCATCCTCCACTCTGAATTCCCAAGACCTTTTATTTATTCATATGTTATTTATGGCACTTATCACTTTCTACTTTGTGTTGCGGCTAAACCTTACTTTTTGTATTAGAATATAAGCTCCTTAAGGGCAGGGGCCATACTTCATTACATATGTTATCCTTTCATAATGCCTAGAACATGGTATACAATAAATATTTACTAAATCCATTATTTAACCAACCAACCAAAGCTCAGAAGTCATTTGTCAGGGAACATGTCACCTGTTGCAGCCTAAACATCACAGAAACTGACACTGAAGGACATCATAGAAAAATCAACCCTGCTCTTCCCCCAGAAAAAGCTCCAAATACCTCCCAACATTTTGCTTTTTTACGCACCACATGACATAATCCCATTTGGGTTCGTCTAACTCATGTAGCTTCATGTACTAATTAAGCTGTAAGACACAACAGGGCATGAATTTATTGTGCAATAATTCACACGCGGGATGTTTGCGCAGTGCTTGGGCGTGAGTTATGACACATTAATTCACGGCCTAGAGGGCCTCATTGCAATTACAGAACCATTTTTTAAATATCATCTGGGTTTAAAATACAAATATTGGTCTCCCCAGTCTTAAAACCCTTAGCCCCAAAATACAGCTAGCCTCCGTTCTCCTCATTCTGCATTACCCACTTAGCTGTTCTGATGGCAAAGAATGTACAGTCCAATCCTTCATTTTACTCCCCTAGAATCAGAGGGGCACTGTGAAAAGAGAGGAAGAGGGAGAATGGGGCAGAGACTTTATAACTATCTGCAACAGAGAGAGAGGAGCTGGTCCTTGGGTAAGGAAACACTGGAGAAATGGATCCTGTAGCCAACTAAGGGTCTATTACTAAGAAAGGAGAAGGGCCAGAAAAGACTTTTATGAATTCTTACATTCAATAAACTTTACCCAAAACAACCAGGCAAAATTCACTGCAATGTTTATGTCCATAGTTAGGAGAGTGTTATGGGTAGGGAGAGAAGAAATAAGTCACCTGGCTCAGTAACTCACAACTAAAAACAATTCCTTCTGTCTCCTCTCTCCCCAGGGTTCTGGGAGAGAAGGTGAGCTCACTTCTGCAGATGACTCTGCTCACTGGCCACACCGTGCTCTATAAACACCCTGCACCATCTGTGATGTCAGTCGCCAGCCGCCTGGAGAATCTGCCCTGCTCTGGGAGCTTGTATTAAAACACTCACTTATAACTCCCTATTAATTTTTCACGAGGAGTTATTTTTAACTCGCTCAAACCATTGTCTGAATATGCCAAATATATTTTCTTAATGAACGAGCCCGGCGTGTGGTTCCTCCTTCCCCTCCTCTCCTGCTGCTATTCAAATGGTCCCTTCCTCACGGGGCACAGGGCTTGGATGAACTATTCACAGCAATGCCCCGGAAATGAGTAGTGGGGAACAGAGAAAACCAAGACACAAGGCCCACACTTTCCTCCCTACTCAGGCTTTGGTTTTGAGAGAACTTCAGGAATTTCAGGAGACATTTCCAGGTTTTTAAAAACAGAAAGATCAAGTCAAAATTGAAAACTCTTCTCTACAAATTATCCAAAGGGACCCTGGGGTTATCGGATCAAATCATCCCTCTACAAACCCATCCAGACTCCTTTATTTGCCATAATATTACCAGTCCCAATACTATGATTTCCTTGCAAGTAAGTGGGATAGATACACAGTCAATTTTTAACTCATGGACTTTTTCTAAACTATAAATCTGATTGAGTTGTTCCCCCACTTAAAACCCTTCCATGGTTCCCTTCTGCCGTCAGGATAAAGA
>NW_012104410.1:469609-471634 GCF_000951045.1 Mandrillus leucophaeus | reverse complement strand
ATTGAGAGGGAGGTCACAGTTTCCCTTTAGTGGCTCCTTGGACCTCAAGAATTCTGTCTTCTGCCCAGCCAGCCCTAAAAGGAAGAAATGATAAAAAGAGGAACACAGCATGAACAGTAATAATAATCATACATTTGCTTCATATTATTTCTGGAAGAGGCAGTACTGGGTAGTATAGTAGTAAGAGTAAAGAATATTGAGTAATTTTCTGGAGGGGAGCCATAGCTCTTCTACCTAACTATATAAATTTTGATAACTTGCTTAATCTCTCTAAGCCTCAGTTTTCTTATCCATAAAATGGAAATGATAATATTTGCCTTACAGGATCAATATGAGAAATAAATGAGAAGATACAAACTATCACACACTGCTGGTGAGGGCCTCCATCCTGATACAGTCTTCATGGAATTAAACGTGCACACACTCTCTAACCAGCAATCCCACTCCTAGGTATACACCGCAGGAAAACTCTCTGGGTTCATAAAGAGGCCCAGATAAGGATATTTATCACAGCACCATTTGTGGTAGTAAAAAGTTGGAGGCAACCCAAGTATCTATTACTAGGTGAATATGTAATAAAATCTACTGTATGAGCATAGCGGTCAGAAATAATGAAGTCGATTTCCATACAGCAACATAGATAAGGCTCAGAAACAATGTTTAGTGGAAAAAGTAAAAGCAGGATAAACCATATAGCACAATGTCATTTATGTACATTAAAAAGCGATCAAAATGACCCTATATTTTTTAGGGATATAGATAGATCTATTTTAAAATGTAAATCAGATCATGTAATTCCTCTTTTCAAAACCTTCCCCTGGTTTCCCTCCTTATTCAGAGTATAAGCCAAGATCTGTGCTTACAGTGGTCCACAAAGTCTTACACGTTTTGCCACTGACCCAGCTACCTCCCAGCCTGCTGTTTCTCTCTCTTTTCTCACTCATTTTGCTCTGGCCATTGGCCTAAACTGACCCTTCTGGCCTCCTAACATACCAGGCAAGACCTGCCTTAGGGCCTTTGTACTTGCTGTCCACCCACATCTGAACCGCTCCTACCCTAGATGTCCACATGGCTGGTCCTTAATGTGCATTTGGTGCACCACATCTTTTCAATGAGGCTTTCTTACATCACCCTGTAGAAAGTGGCAATCTGCTCCTGACCACCCACAACACAGCATATCCCCTGCCCTGATTGTTTGTTTCCATAGCACTTATCACTATTTAACATATCCACTGATTTATTTGTTCACAATCATCTCATCCCACTAGAACGTCACCCCACTAGAACGTAAGCAACACAAATGCAGGTTTTGATTGTTTTGTTCACTGCTGTGAACACCCACAACTGTGCACCTACAACTTCTCAGCACCTGCAACTCTGTTCAACACATAGCAGGCACTTTATATTTGGTGAATGGCTGAATGTCTCTAAATAAACATATAGAGTATGGATTGGAAGAGCACTAACTAAATATATGAAACAGATAGCTCCCACAAGAAAAGGAAATGAGAAATAGAGGTGAGGGGTGAAAGGGAAAGATAGAAGGAAGCAAAAAGGGGCCTCACATGAACTGATGATGCCGGCGTGCTGTGAACAGGGCTTGGTGAGTAACTCAGTTCTGTGCACTTGAGCTTCCACAAAGGAATTGCATGAGATAATGTTGTGAAAGGACACTTCTGATTCCCTCAACTTTATCACACAGGATGGTCCCTGGGTCCTTCCCACTTTTGCTGAAGATAAAACTGGACATACAAAGAATGAAGATACAAGGGAAGCAGCTTAAAGAACAAAACATATGGGAATTAAATAGTCATAACCCATGACTCAAACAGAAGCATGCAGAACAAACAAATAAACAACCAAACTGACAGAAGAAAAAGCAAGCACATGATAGGGAATCCTGAGAAAGCCTAACTGCAGCCCAGTGTCTAACAATAAAGAGAAACATCTTCCTTGAATGCAATTCTCAGGAATATCTTTCCCTGTGCAATAATCTGCAATTATTCTAATGGTTTATATTCAGTC
>NW_012104410.1:467354-468114 GCF_000951045.1 Mandrillus leucophaeus | reverse complement strand
GTCAATTTTTAACTCATGGACTTTTTCTAAACTATAAATCTGATTGAGTTGTTCCCCCACTTAAAACCCTTCCATGGTTCCCTTCTGCCGTCAGGATAAAGACTAAAGTCCTTAGCCTAGCCCTTCCCAATTTCTTCATAATTTCATTCTGCTTATTCCTCTAGCACCATCCTCTTCCCAGGTCATGCTCCTGCCATGCAGTTCCACTCACCCTGCTCCCCTGCCTCTAATCCCCCCTCGGCCCCTTCACTCAGCTGATTCCTACTTATTTTTCAATTCCCAGTTTAGAAATCGCTTCCCCAGGAAGCCTCTCCTGGCTTTTTCTCTGGATTAGGTGTCCTTCCTATATCCTCTCATAGCGTCTATACTTACCCCATTTGGCATAAATTATCAAGATTCCAGTTCAGCTGCCTGTCTCCTCCACTAGACTCTGAGTTAGGAGCTAATAAATATTTGTTGAACAAATGTACAAACAGAGAAGAGAAAACCTGAAAGAGCAGATAATCCAAGATTCCTATCTGTTTGACTTTGAGATACATACTTTGTAGCCAAGCAACCTTTATAAATCTGAGTCAGGTAAATACATAAATGGTATTACATTCCTTGTAGAAGGCAATCAAAATGAAAAGTGTGAAGGGAAAACCAACTGTGATAAAACCTTGACCGCAGATAATTCATGGCATGTATAAGCCACACGTAGGTGATAAAGAATTGTTTGCCGTTATGGATGCTTGTTTTAGAAATATCAGCCTGCCTTGGA
>NW_012104410.1:448425-464809 GCF_000951045.1 Mandrillus leucophaeus | reverse complement strand
TTCAAAACCTTCCCCTGGTTTCCCTCCTTATTCAGAGTATAAGCCAAGATCTGTGCTTACAGTGGTCCACAAAGTCTTACACGTTTTGCCACTGACCCAGCTACCTCCCAGCCTGCTGTTTCTCTCTCTTTTCTCACTCATTTTGCTCTGGCCATTGGCCTAAACTGACCCTTCTGGCCTCCTAACATACCAGGCAAGACCTGCCTTAGGGCCTTTGTACTTGCTGTCCGCCCACATCTGAACCGCTCCTACCCTAGATGTCCACATGGCTGGTCCTTAATGTGCATTTGGTGCACCACATCTTTTCAATGAGGCTTTCTTACATCACCCTGTAGAAAGTGGCAATCTGCTCCTGACCACCCACAACACAGCATATCCCCTGCCCTGATTTTTTGTTTCCATAGCACTTATCACTATTTAACATATCCACTGATTTATTTGTTCACAATCATCTCATCCCACTAGAACGTCACCCCACTAGAACGTAAGCAACACAAATGCAGGTTTTGATTGTTTTGTTCACTGCTGTGAACACCCACAACTGTGCACCTACAACTTCTCAGCACCTGCAACTCTGTTCAACACATAGCAGGCACTTTATATTTGGTGAATGGCTGAATGTCTCTAAATAAACATATAGAGTATGGATTGGAAGAGCACTAACTAAATATATGAAACAGATAGCTCCCACAAGAAAAGGAAATGAGAAATAGAGGTGAGGGGTGAAAGGGAAAGATAGAAGGAAGCAAAAAGGGGCCTCACATGAACTGATGATGCCGGCGTGCTGTGAACAGGGCTTGGTGAGTAACTCAGTTCTGTGCACTTGAGCTTCCACAAAGGAATTGCATGAGATAATGTTGTGAAAGGACACTTCTGATTCCCTCAACTTTATCACACAGGATGGTCCCTGGGTCCTTCCCACTTTTGCTGAAGATAAAACTGGACATACAAAGAATGAAGATACAAGGGAAGCAGCTTAAAGAACAAAACATATGGGAATTAAATAGTCATAACCCATGACTCAAACAGAAGCATACAGAACAAACAAATAAACAACCAAACTGACAGAAGAAAAAGCAAGCACATGATAGGGAATCCTGAGAAAGCCTAACTGCAGCCCAGTGTCTAACAATAAAGAGAAACATCTTCCTTGAATGCAATTCTCAGGAATATCTTTCCCTGTGCAATAATCTGCAATTATTCTAATGGTTTATATTCAGTCTGGGTTCTTCAAACCAGCTGTCAGAGCCCCTTCCTAATCATGCCCACCTCTACCCTCAAGCCTATCACCTCACTCCTAACTCAGCTCCTCACATTGTGACTTACCCTGCATGCAGCAAGACTTTGGCCTGCACCAGTTACTGGCCTGGCCGAGGGGTGCCCTCCTCATTCCTTTCTATCTGGTCTTGACTCTCTAGCTCTTCTCAATCCTATTCTACAATCTTTCCCCCACTTCTAGAAGCCTTCCCTGTGCCATCCTGACTGGTTTCCCCATCTCCAACCTTCCTTCCCATTTCATCAGCACTGACAGCTAACCTGATGCTCAGCCGAAATTAGTTTTCCCTTTCTGTCTGATGGTGTCCTGGGTATGTCCCTTAAATTCCTTTATAGTCTAAAAGCCTCCAGAGGGCAGGGCCATGATCTGTGTACCTGTTCCTTCCGAATTCCATGCTCCCACCACCAACCCTTGTTACCCAGGACAAGGATCTACTCAATTGTACCCAGCAACCAAAAGAGACACTTAGGACAGAGAAAATAAACACATAACTGTACTGATTAACAACTATGTCTTAGGATGCCTAGAAGTAGGATTTTTTTTTTTTTTTTTGAAAGAGAGAAAGGACCAGATAGAGGTGGGAACAGGAGACTAGAACACACACAATCTTCTATTTAAAGAGTGTTTCCTAAGGATATTTCCTAATAAGGGCCCTGGGTCTGTGGATCTCAGTTTAATTAGGAAACAGTCTCTCCCGAAGGAGGTGCTTGGCCCAGGGGAGGTGCTTAAAGAAATACAGAGAAAGGCCAGAGAACATGAAGCCAGCTTGTATGAATTCCATCATGCTCCTGGCTCTCTCCTGCCCTTCCTCCTCCTCCCTGTGTTTCTCTCATTCTCTGAGCTCTTTCCAAACTCCAGAACAAAAGTTCCATCCCAAGTAGCCAAGAAGAACTCATGTCGAATCCAACAATCCACCCACTAAATTGAAGGCTGTCTTGTTTTCCCAGCCAACCCCACCCACTCTCCTTCATCCTGGAGGTCATTGTGTTCATTCCTTTGTCTCTAAGAAGGGCACTGCCCTCACTCAGGACCTTTCCTTTTCAAAACATTTTTCCAAGGAAGTAAGTTCCACTGGTTCCCCTGCTTGGGTGCTAACAACCCTGCCAATCCGGAAGTTTGGCCTCATGGCTCCTGCCGAACAACTTCAAATAGAATGTGGACACAAACTGCTCTTCTAGAAACTTGATAAACATTCATGAGAGGAAAGCTATGGAGCTGCTACATAATTACTTCAGGTCTCAAAGTTTCCAAGAAGTGGACTTTAAAATGCAACATCTCCTAGAGATGATATCAATGTCTTTGCATGTAAATACAACTCCTTTCTTGATCCCAAATTATATAAGTTTGCTCCTCCTTAAAATTTCCGGAGAATGAAAACCCTGAAACCAGTCAAACCAATGTCTCAAAAAAAAAAAAAAGCTAAAAAAAAAAAAAAAAAAGTAAAGGTTTCTGGATATCTAAGCTTTCCCAGAGTTTCCAAAGCCCTGACTCAAGCACCTCTGCAATTATGGTTGGAGGCAATCAGAAATACAAGAGTAGAGGCTTTGTGTTCAAGGCGCCCACTTTAAATAATAATAACCACGGCATATGCAGTGCACTAACGGTTCTAAACTGGAAACAGTTCAAAACACATAAGAAAAGGTAAACTGTATAAAAGCCATCATGAACACGGGGTCTGAGTTATATATCCAAGGTCTAGAAGAAATCAGTTAAGGCTAAACGAAAAACAGAATCTTCTCATATTATCTTTCTGTGTATGCCTTCTCTAGAAGTCTATGTCTAGTCACAGTTCCTCATTCATTCAACAAATATTTACTGGTCCTCAACTATTCAGCACTGGGGATACAGCAATTAAAACACACACACACAAAAATCCCTCCACTTAAGTCACTCACATTCCAGCAAGAAGAGGCAAATGATAAACAAGTAGTAAGAATACATATTGTGTTAGGCTGGGCGCGGTGGCTCACGCCTGTAATCCCAGCACTTTGGGAGGCCAAGGCGGGTGGATCACGAGGTCAGGAGATCGAGACCATCCTGGCTAACACAGTGAAACCCCGTCTCTACTAAAAATACAAAAAAATTAGCCAGGTGTGGTGGTGGGCGCCTGTAGTCCCAGCTACTCGGGAGGCTGAGGCAGGAGAGTGGCATGAACCCAGGAGGCAGAGCTTGCAGTGAGCCAAGATCGCGCCACTGCACTCCAGCCTGGGCAACACAGCGAGACTCCATCTCAAAAAAAAAAAAAAAGAATATATATTGTGTTAGATTGTGGTTTGTGCTGTAGAGAAAAGTAAAGCAAGTAAAGGTTAGGATATGCTCAGGATGGGAGTTGAGATTTTAAAACAAGTGGTCCAAGAAGGCCTCGCTGAGATGACACTTCACCAGCAGCCAGGAGCAGGTGCAGGAAAAAGCAATGGTGCAGATCTCTGAGAAGTGCAAATATAAAGACTCTGGCCATTGTTTATTGTGGTAAAATGTACATAACATAACATTTACCATTTTGACTGTAAATGTGGCCTTAGGCCAGGCATGGTGGCTCACACCTGTAATCCCAGCACTTTGGGAGGCCAAGGCGGGCAGATCTTCTGAGACCAGGAGTTCGAGACCGGCCTGGGCAAACATGGCAAAACTCCGTCTCTACAAAAATAGAAAAATTAGCCAGATGTGGTGGCAAGCACCTGTAATCCCAGCTACGCAGCAGTCTGAAGTGGGAGAATAACCTGAGCCTTGGGAGGTCAAGGCTGCAGTGAACTGTGATCATGCCACTGCACTCCAGCCTGGTGATAGAGCAAGACCTTGTCTCTAAAGAAATAAAAATATAAAAGGCCAGGCACGGTGACTCACGCTTGTAATCCCAGCACCTTGGGAGGCCAAGGCAAGTGGATCACGAGGTCAAGAGATCGAGACCATCCTGGCCAATATGGTGAAACCTCGTCTCTACTAAAAATACAAAAATTAGCTGGGCGTGGTGGTGGGCACCTATAGTCCCGGCTACTTGGGAGGCTGAGGCCGAAGAATTGCTTGAACCCAGGAGGCGAAGGTTGCAGTGAGCCGAGATCATGCCACTGCACTCCAGCCTGGGCAACAGAGTGAGACTCCGTCTCATAAATAAATAAATAAATAAATACAGCATTAAATACATTCACATGAGGGTCAATCATCATCACCATCCACCTCCAGACCTTTGTCATCTTCCCCAACTAAAACTCTGTGTCCATTAAACATTAAATTCCCATTCCCTCCTGCTCCCATTCCTCAGAAACTACCACTTTATTTTCTGTCTCTATGAATTTGACTATTCTGGGTACCTCATATAAGTAGAATCATACAATATTTGTCTGCTTGTGTCTCGCTTATTTTATTTAGCATAAAGTCTTCAAGAGTATCCATGTTGTAGCATGTATTAGAATTTTCTTTCTTTTTTAGAATGACTAATATTTCTCTCTATGTATATACTACATTTTGTTTATCCGTTTGTCTATCTATCAATAGACACTTGGGTTGCCGCCACCTTTTGGCTACTGTGAATAATGTTACTATGAACGTGGGTGTACATACATCAATTTGAGTCCCTGCTTTCATTTCTTTTGGATATACTCCCAGAAGTGGAATTTCTGGGTCATATAGTAATTCTAAGTTTTTTTTTTTTTTTTTTTAGGAATTGCCAGTTTACTGTTTTCCACGGTGGCTGCACCATTTTACCTGCCAACCAGCAGTACACAAAGGTTCCAATTTCTCCACATTCTTGCCAACATTTGCTATTTTCTGTTTTTTTAATAATAGCCATCCTGATGGGTGTGGAACGGCACCTGACCATCTTGGGTTGGCACAGAGTGAGATAGGAAGAAGTAGGAGGGGATGAGGTCAGAGAAGATTCAGGAGGCCGGATCATTCATGGAGGGCCATAGAGGCACTGTGAGGACTTTGACTTTCACACTGGGAATCATGGAAACCCTAGATGAAGTGGCAGTTTTGCATATTGGCTACTGATTGTCATGTTCTTTGAACTAAGTATTTGGTTCTCAAACTAGGCAACAGGCCTCCTCCAGAGTTTGAAAATACAGCACAGAAATGGGTTCTGCAGAGTTCTCCACAGACATCTCATGGTTCTGACAACAAAGTGAGAGCTAAACAAGCTGAGGCCCTCTCACACCGGCCTCCCTCTCCAGATGCTATACACCAACCCATGGGAGATTAACATGATGGATTACTTTCATCCAGGATGTTCACTTTATGGATTATCTTTAGCCAGGATTCAATCACTTAAAAAAACAATAATCTTTGTCTCATTCAGTATTTTGGATTATCTCCTCCATTTTTCTGGGTAACCAAGAGCTGATATGGAGATGAAGGGTACTTTTTCCCAGAAACTGGTGAAATTAAGGACTGCAAAGACAAAGGCAGGTAGATTCTCAGAAAAGGGGCAGGAACAGTGTGAATCATGCACTCACCAGCCTTGCAAAATTAAATAGACGAATTCAGTCCCAAGGCCTGGATGCCTCAGCAAGGATTGTCAGAAATGTCTGAGATGATCAGAGCTAGGGAGAGAAAGGGCCCCAGAGGGAAGCCTGAAAACACATTTTTGAGAGGCAGAGAGTACCTCTCATAACCTCACTTCCCCCAGGCGACAGGGATGAAAGCTTCTACATCAAAATGAGAAGTCCAAGGAGTTATAGATTTTCTCAACAATAAATAATCTGGAGAGAATGGCCGCCCAACCACCGTTTATAAATGCTAGAAAATACACACTTGTGTGTGGTGAGGGCAGGGGGATGGAGAGTGGAGAAAGAGAGAATTATGGAGTTGTCCCCTCTGGGAGAGGAGGAGGGCCAGAAATCAATTTTCACTATGGCATTCTTAGGATTCAAATGGGGGCTAGGAGAGGGAAGTATGGTCAAATCTGGAAACCTAAATGACTAATTTTTCTCAGTAAGGAAACAGGCCAGGTACTCTATGATTCTGTGTGCTATTTTTCTTTCCATCTGAGGACCACCTCGTTCATCCTCCTGTCCCTACGCAGTATGAACACCACCACCGCCCGCCCCGGGTAAACAGAAACTCCATGGCTTCCCTCACGCCATAGTCCCTCCCTCATACTCCTTCTCTGTGGTCTCATTAAAGAAGTCTTGGGTTACCCTTTTCAGCCCAAAGATTTATAATAAAAATGAAACTAGGATTTAGGAGAAGACTGCTCTTCTCCCTCTCTTCAGGTAGAAAAATAAGGGACCTACATGGCAGTGAAAGTTTTAGGTCATTCATTCAGTAAGTATTAAGCACCTACTCTATGCCAATCGCTGTGCTTGATGCTAAGAACACAACAGGGAGGGGAAAGACATGTTCCCTGTCTACATGGCACTGTCTTTAAAAGTGTTCTTACCTAATCCAAAAGTGCCAGAAACGCCTAATCTGAACTAATGATGAAAACAATCCGTCAAATTCAGACCCAGTGACTTTCTACAAAACAACTGACTGGTACTCTTCAAAACTGTGAAAGCTATGAACAACAGGCTAAGGAATGATTCCAGATTAAAGGAGAATAAAGAGGCATGATAACAAAATACAGTGCATAAACTTGAATTGGATCAGACTAGGAAGAAACATTTTACTAGAAAAAAAATTATTCGGCCAGCGCAGTGGCTCACACCTGTAGTCTTAGCAGTTTGTGAGGCCGAGGAGGGCTAATCACTTGAGTCCAGGAGTCTGAGACCAGCCTAGGCAAGATGGTGAAACCCTGCCTCTACAAAAATAAAAAATTTAGTCTGACATGGTGGCATGTGCCCGTAGTCCCAGTTACTTGGGAGGCTGAGGCAGGAGGTTCACCAGAGCCCAGGAGGTAGAGGCTGCAGTGAGCTATGATCATGCCACTGCACTCCAGCGTGGGCAATAGAGTGAGACCCTGTCTCAAAAAAAAATTATTAGACAATTAGCAAAATTTGAATAGGCACTGTTTTATATATGTGTGCATATATACATATATGTAGATATGAGACAGAAGGGTAGAGCACACAAATGTGGCAAAATATTAGTAACTGGCCAATCTTGGTGAAAAATGAATGGGTATTAATTATACTATTTTACAACTTTTCTGTAGGTTAATATTTTTCAAATTAAAAGGTTAGGAGGAAAACAAGAATGTTCCAACAATAAAGGTTATGGATTTTTCTTCTCTCAATGATCTTTATAAACAAACTTGCCATCATTTTTTGATTGGAAGGAAATCCTATCCAGAATGATCTAGCCCTGAATCAAGAACTTTAGATCAGAGAGGTGGGTGGGAAGATTGAACTCCTTTGTCTTTGATTTACAACCAAAATTGTCAGCAAGTAAAAATGCCTGGAAAGAAACCACAGCCTTGACTCATGTTAGTATGGTTATAAAAAGTACATACTGTTATTGCCATTTTGTGGGACTAACACAAATTAATAAATCAGAGCTCTAGGCTTGAACGCTAAGAAGCATTAGGGAAGACGTGCAGAGGCTGGAGACAGAGCAAAATATCTGGCAAATGGCATACCAGGGATAGAATTATGTGCCAAAATTAGGGTTACGTGGAAAGAGGGGTGAAAGGAACCAGAATGTGTTGAGTTGCAAGCAAGGTTCCTATGCTGTTTCATTTAACCCCTATATACCCAATGAGAGAAGTATTATTATTCGATCTTGAAGATTAACAGAGGTTAAATAACTTTTTCCAGATCATATAGCCAGTAAACAGAAGAGTTAGAATTTGAACATGGCTCTTCATGAATTCAAAGCCCATGTTCTTCCTACTGTGGCACCCAGTCTCCATAAAGAACAAGGAGTCTAAGGGCATGGCTATTAAAAGAGGATTTGAACCAGTTCTTACTTACCCTTATGCCCAGGTCATCCCCTGCCAATGCCTTCTCTTTCCTCGCATATAGACACTGATGGACCAGAGCTGGAAGACAGAAATCATTAAATCTGGAAGTTCCATCTAAACCATTTCCTGCTAAAATTCTAATCCAATCAGGTGCCAAAATGTCTCCAGACAATCTTTTTAGATGCCAAGAAAGGAGATTCCAAAGCATCCCCGTAACTATTCCAATAGTTCATAGACACAATTTTACATCTAATTATAATTCCTACTCCCACAACTTTAATCCATTGCCTTTTGCTTGGTTTTTAGTGAAAAATACAGGATAAAAGATCTCTAGATGCCAAATATAAGTAACCCCTCTGAGACTTCTTCCATCACACTGTTCTTTCATCATATTTCAAATCTTGCCTACTCACTACCTCATTCTTGAGAAGAAAAAAACCATCTTCAGTGCAGGTTAGGAAGTGCTAGAGAAGGAAATGAAAGCTTGATTTTCACTGGCCAAAGGAAAATGGGGTGTTGGGAAGGGAAGCGGGTATTTTTTTTTTATGGTAGCCCAATGGCAGGAAAATGGTTGCAATTTCCCTGACAATCTACATACCTCCAGATTTGGCCTTCCCAAATCTCAGCAGTCACCTAAGGCTTCCAGATGCTACCGGCACACACCGTTAGGAAACATCTGTCACAAAGAACAGCCCCAACTGGGACAAAGGAGAGTAGGAAGGCAGACGGTGCCAGTTTAATGAGGATGGTTTAACAAAACAGCTTTTAAGCTTTCTAATTCACTTGGCCATTTGCTCCCCAGACTTGGCTGCCAATCAGGAGTAGACTGTGGGGGGATGTTTGCCAGAGAATGGCAATCCCTGATCCTTAACTCAGGAGTACCAGAAAAATGTCAACTTGTCAGTCATTCTAAAACATGATTAATCCCATTCCAGAGCTAACAATTCATGGTGATACTGGGGAGAAGGACTTGAGCTACGTGAGGTTGCTCGGTCTGGTTTGGTTGTTCTTGACAGCCAGAGGCCTTACTTAGCAGAATATCAAAAACAGGTATTAGGACATGCCCCATGTCCATGTCTAGCTCTGAGCTCATGACAACTAGAGCATTTCTAATATTTATTAATCATTCATGGAAAAAGCATAAAGACCAATGGATATGCGGCATCAACACTGATCTCTTAGCCTTTCTGTTTTTAGATTGCCTCGTTCTTTTTTAAGGTTATTAAAGGATATGAACTTGAGATAAGAAATAATGGGTTTTCTCAACATGCTATCAGTATAGGAAAACCCACGAAGAAGATAAATTACTTTTCCATTTCAGTTTCCAGGGGGAGAATGCCCCAGATATGGCCAAAGACAAGGGGATTGACAAAGCAGCCTCAAAGGATCCTGACTTTATTCAGAGGCGTTGCATGAAAATTTGGATTAAACCTAAGGAATCCCAGCTGAAATCACTGGTTTCAGATATATGTGGATCATTATCCTAGGCCTGAATTCAACCTAGCCAACATGCCATTTTTCCCACCAGAACTCTATCCAGTAGATTCCTACAGTTCGCAAAGACTGCATCCCAACCTCCCGCTATACTCCCTGATCCACCCTCCTGGCCTTTAACATTGGTAACTCTAAACAATGAGATCCTCACAGATTTCACTCAGATTCACCCCAGCAACCATCAGAGAGTGCTGCTCTTCTCTGAAGCAGGCTACAGCCCTAAATCACATTCACCGCGATTGCTGCATTGCAGCAGATAACTGAAGTGTGAGTGCCCTCTACCCTCCTTCTGGAAAATGACACTTTCTTCAAGGATTGAAAGCAACACACACACACACACACACACACACACACACACACACACACACCCTGTACCTTCTTCCTACCAGACCTGCAGTTTTCTGCTCTCTGTTAAATCCAAACTTTTAAGATAGTATTTCCAGATCTTTCTTTTCATTGTTCCTCTAAATCTTACTCTTATTATTAACCTTTCCTGTGGCTCTTTGCTGAAACAGAACAAATCTTTCCCCATATATGAACATCTTGCTATCATCGCCTCAACCATCACATGGACAGTCCCTCTCTGCCTCGAACACCCTTTTTCCAAACTGTTCAACATGCCCCTTCTTCAGGAAGCATCTCTAACCACACCTACGGATATCTGACCTTTCCGCTATGCCCTCTTTGCCTGCTCTCATCCCCTCATTACTGTCCAGAATTCTGTCCATTTGCTCCTAAATTCTTTCCTTGCTGCACTGCCAGTGTCTGTGCCTTGATTATGTGTCCAGCCTCCTCCATCAGACTGACATCCTCTCCTCCCCCTTCCTTTGGATTAGTCGGCAGTGAGTATGAGTCTCTTGCACAGGAGGTTTTAGGACAGAATGGCATAACTCACTGGCCGAGAACTTTGCACTGGGAAAACGCCTTGGTTTGGCATTTCCTTGGTTAGGGAAAAGGGTAGCAGTGGTAGATGGTTAGGTGCAGCGAAGTAGCACAGCTCCTGCCTGATGATGCTTTCAGCTTGCCTGTCCTTCCCCAGCTGAAGCCTGAGGTACAAAGTTAACTGGCCACAGTCAAGGAAGCACCCCATGATCTACAGCCCAATGTGGGGACATCAGAGATAATGAAACAAGAATGCAGGTCCAAGTCTCTTCCATACCACAAAGTGAAAATGTAAAGGTAGTAACCCAAACTGGCTGGGACAAAAGATGTTATCTGCGACACTTACTATTGGCTCCCGTGTCATTCCCCTTGATGTCCAATGACCAAACTGACAAACAATACAGTTTTATTACTTTCATTGCTTTACTTAATTGTGAAAATAAGTCACCTAATACTTTGGCATTAGGCAACCTGGTGTGATACTCAAACTGCAATAAAGAAATCTCAGCTTAGACTGCAGAAAGGAGGGGTGCTCCAATAATCAAATGGTTGAATATTGTTTAGAATAGGGTTTTCATTTGTTTTGGGAGGATGTGAAAGTGTCCATGAAGTACTCTTATATTGTAAGCTCTCAAAGAGAATTTTCTCTGTTTACTACCATTTTTCCTGTACTGTCTATAAATAAATTCACAGATAGATTCTGTTTAGTTTGGGTTGGGTCTATAGTGAGAAATTGGATGACCTCTATGTGGTTTGGTGTTTCCCTCAGGTGGATACCACTAAAAGTTTCTAAGTAACAAAGGCTGGATTCAAACTACTGAAAATCAGATTTAAATTAAGTGTAAGTGAATACAAAGACAAATTCCAAATTAGAAAATTCCAGCACCAAAATGATCCCTTTTGCAAAGAAATTCAAGCAAAAGCAATGTCTTTTTTCCCCTAAATTATTACCACCACCACAACCACCACATCACCACACACTCACACACAATGCAAGACAAATGGTAGCAAATAAAGAATTCCCCTCTTTGGGAGCTTACATTTAAGAGATTTTCTGCTACTTCCCCACTCCTCCAAATAAGTAAAATATATATAAGCCATGGACTGGAAAGCATAATCCTCAATCAGAAATACACAGTAAAGTGTTTATATCAGAGGCAAGGGCATTCCAAGATCCCAGATGACATCATAGTTGACAGAAGATGTGAGCAGGAAGGGCTTCATTTTTCGGTGTTGGCAAGATTAGGGAGTATCTTCCCTGCACCTCAGGCCAGTCTGAGAAACCCTCACGGAGGAGGGGGTAATTGCTCCATATGGGGATTTGGTTTCCCTGGGAAACATCAGTTCAACCTACATCTTCATGATGGTAAGAAGCTTGGGCTATGAGCCAATAAAGCAAATCTCACTTAGGCCTTCCTTCCATGCCTTCCATCAAAAACAAAAGAATAAAGACAAATAAACTCTACATAAGCTTTGAACCAGTAAATCCAGTTTGCTCAACTATATAGATCCAGTTAAATGTTTACTACAGATTCTAATACAAATCTAAATACCAACATATAATAATAATAATTCTCAGTCTTGGTCTGTGCTGAAAACGAAAATAGAAACAATATCAGTAGTAATAAGTGTGTTACCTCTCCGTAAGGAAAGAGAAGTTGAGATGGCTTCCCTAAAAGGTTGGAAAGAAAGCTGAAGCAACCAAATCTAGCTCATACTAAAGAAAATAAATGTCCAAGCTTATCTCCCAGGAGTCTTCTGAGAATGACCTGAGCAAACTGACTCCTTACCAGGCATCTTCCCACACCCGTGAACTTTCTGCATCCTGCATTCTGTCTGAATGATACTTGAGAGAATATTTTGTCTCCCTATCTAAAATTAAAACTCCTTAGGGTAGAAACTGTTTTATGTTCACACACTAAGCTAGAAATTAAAATTCTGCAATAAATATTACTAGCTCAACCAAGTCTTGAACTTGAAAATTATGACAGCCCCCAAACTGCTCAGGAGACCAAGGGGAAACACAGCTGCCTCCTCCAATTCACCTGCCTACCCTACCACCCCAGCACTGCAACTCTTAAATCTCATTCTAGCTGGGCAGAGGCCGAATTCCAAGAAACCCATTCCGATGTAGACCAAACCGCTGCAGGCCAAATGTACACCAAAATCATGTAGACAAAATCTATCCAGATGTACACAAAATTCATCTAGATACAAACCAAAATAGTTTTGCTTTCTTCCCTCCATATTATGCAGTCCCAGTTACATGCAGACACTACACTAGTACCATTGTGCTATGATTTGGGTAAATAATCAGACAGCCAAAGCTTCTCTAGAGGCTATGTAATCTTCCTATTATCCAGTGTCATTTCGGAATGGTTGTGAATAAGGTGGCTTTTCTGAGTCTCTCTGGAACAACTTCAGAGATGGCAGAGTCAAATCTGAGTCTCTTCATTCAAGATTTGACACATTCACAGGTTTAGTTTTAGTTAGAATCCAATTTTGGAAATTCTTAACAATTCTATCACACCAGAAAAAGATATCAACTTGACAAATCAGAAAAGCCTGGGCTTCTGCTTCTAGAGCTCTTCCGAAACTAGATGGGCTACCAGGATGAATCAGATTTAGATTCTCCAAACAGAATCACAGTGAGAACTGGGAAAAGCCAGGGAGGGTATAAAAGATTTGAGATTTAGGCTGGGCACAGTGGCTCACGCCTATGTAATCCCAGCACTTTGGGAGGTCAAGGTGGTCGGATCACGCGGTCAGGAGATCGAGACCATCCTGGCTAACCCAGTGAAACCCCGTCTTTACTGAAAATACAAAAAATTAGCCGGGCGTGGTGGCACTCACCTGTAGTCCCAGCTACTTGGGAGGCTGAGGCAGGAGAATCACTTGAACCCAGGAGGCGGAGGTTGCAGTGAACTGAGATCAAGCCATGGCACTCCAGCCTGGGTGACAGAGCGAGACTCCGTCTCAAAAAAAAAAAAAAAAAAAAGATTTAGAGATTTAAAAAGTGAGGCCTAGGTTGCAGCGAGCCAAGATCGCTCCATTCCACTCCCTCTCAAAAAAAAAAAAAATTATGTGATACATTGAACAGCAAAAATCAATTTCTTCTCTCCCTTCTTCCTCTTTGATTCTCTACTCCCCTTTTCTCAACCCAGCATCGTATCAACCCAGCACTCCTCAGAAGAGTCCTCGCAAGAAAACAGTAGAAGGAAATCCATCTGCCTGTCCACCTTACTTTCCAATCTGCGACTGAAACATAGGATGGCCTTTGTCTACAATGATGAACACTGAACCACATTCATTTTTTCCAGGAAGCCTTGCTACCAAACTTGGTTCTGTTTCTTTCCCAAAATCCTTCATTTTCTTGTAAGCATGGACTGTAGAAGTCCACCCAGTGGTCCTATCTATCACTATACCCTGTCTCTACTCTTAGACTAGCCATTGTAAATGGTCATTGTGAATGGCTCCTTCTTCCATGTATCTCCTCCCAACACCCACCATAATGCGCTACATACCAGGTAGCATAGGAAATGCCAGCTGTCTCTCTGGTTATCTTCCTTCATGCCTTCAAATGTATCATTCTGTCCTCCTCTGTGAATGGTTGGCTGTCTCTCTATCCTCTCTTACAAGGCTCTGCTGAATTCCTCTCATAGCCTTAGGCAGATGCTCCATACCCCCACCATCGCCCTTAGACAGTTAATTTATTTTGTTGTAGGAAAGACATCAGATCATCTGAGTTAAATGAAGGCTGTATCATATCTCAAAGTCCTGAGTTCTTATCCATATAGATCAATATGACTGCTCCAACTGGGACCCACCTGCCTCACTCTTGCTCATTATGTCATAACCTACCACAAAGAGCCTCTGACAACATGCTTTTTAGGGTACATTCCTTATCCTCATTCCCTGGTTCTTTCTATTCCCTCATCTGCCTTGTGATTTCTGTGATTATAAAAGAAGAAAGACCAGACACAGTGGCTCACACCTGTAATCCTAGCACTTTGAGAGGTCAAGGCAGGAGGACTGCTTAAGGCCAGGAGTTTAAGACCAGCCTGGGCAACATAGCAAGACCCCCTTGCTACAAAAATACCCCTCCAAAAAATTAGCCAGGCATGGTGGCATGCATCTGTGGTCCCAGCTATTCAGGAGGCTAAGGCAGAGAAATCGCTTAAGCCCAGGAGTTAGAGGCAGCAGGGAGCCATGATCACACTGCTGCACTCCAGCACAAACAACAGAGTGAGATCCTGTCTCAAAAAAAAAAAAAAGTGACAAAGATAAACCAAAAGAATATAATCAAAAATTATTTTTATTAACTTGGAATATACTTTTTAAAGGAAATTGAGTTTCCCACATGATTTTGCTTAAACTAAGATTGGAATGAGTCTGCCTTTTGGAGACTCACATGTTAACTGATAATAGAGATGTTTTCCAAAAGCACTGGACGGCAAGAGAAAGTGAACCTAGAATTTTAAAAATTGCCACATACAGTCAGTAACTCAGGTGTCATACACGGATAGGTGTTGTCCAGGTTTCTGGTATTGGGGTATTGCCGAAAGTGTATGTGTGTGGGAGGTGGGGAACAATTTAAGACTCCAAGGACCTTCAAAATTAAAGAGCTTTAAACATGTTTTGTGATAGAAGGAAACTGCCTCTTGGAGACCAAGGAAGCCAATCCTATTTCAGGCTTCTCCACTAAGCCTTTATCAATCAATAAATATGCCTATCATGTATATAAAATGGATAGATTCCAAGAGAGGGAACAGAGCCATCAGGTTTCAAGGTTTATTTAGTGCTGGCTCATTTGCAATATACTTGAGACCTGAGACGAGCCTTCCTTCAGTGTCTTAAAGACCACTAGCAGCCACACCCCAAAGGAATTTGGTAATCTTTCCTCCTATAGCTAACCTGTAATTTCCACCACTGCTTGTTTTTTATCGTATTTTTTTATTATTATTATTATTTATTTAGCTACTTGAGCACCTAGGAAGAAAACTCTCAAAGTCCTCTCTGTCATCATTGTGCACCACCTTATCAAACTGGAGCTGACATTCTGCAATGTCCACATCAGTGTCCTCCCTAAGTAGATGAGCCACAGATCGTTTCAGAATCTGAAGTGACACCAGGTGGTAAAACACGAAGGAGGCAGCAGACCCAGGTGGGAAAATTTTCATTCATTCAAACAACATGTCTATGCACATACCATGTGCTGGGCCCTGTGGGAAAGACAAACATAAATAAAGCAAGCCCTAAATAAATAAACCAGGCCAGAAGAGAAAGGCCAGGAATAGGAGCATGCAAAAAGGAGGGAAGCATGCTGGAGGAGGAAGGCTAGGAAATAACCTCCCCTAGCTTATATGTTCCTAGGACCAGCTCTACTGAAGTCTTCTGGCTTGGAGTAGAATGCAATGTAGGCCCACAAATCACTCCACCCCCAGCAAACTAACCCACCCTCCTCAGGCCCATAAGGCCTCTAGTCTGCACTCCTCAATCCAGAGCTCCGCCCTGGCACCATGGAATGCTCTCTGCTCAAAGCCCTCAGGGGTTCTACACTGGCACCACTCCAGGCCCAGTCTGCTCAGCCTTCTTCCTCTCTGGCTGTCTCAGTTACCTTGCCAACTCCATAACCATGAGGAATCCCTTATCCATGGTCTTTTTCTGGTGTGGGGAGAGGGCAGGAAGTGGGACCCCAAGGAGGCTGGAAGTAGTAGAACTTTCGATGGGGGGTTTAGGAAAGGGGAGGAACAGTGTGAAGGAGGTAGCATAGCCCAGAATCCAGGAAGAAAGCTGGAGGCAGGCAATGGGAGAAGCAGTGACACCCAGTTCGGAGACGGTGGAGTGGAGGCTTAAATGGAGCTTAGGTTGGAGACTGGGCAACAGAAAATGGA
>NW_012104410.1:445780-447325 GCF_000951045.1 Mandrillus leucophaeus | reverse complement strand
ATGAAAAAGATATAGTCCCTGCCTACAGAGTTTCCTGCTCTCTGGAATGGAGATATTCAAACAGTAGGGATTCCAAGACCCTGAAACAGGTGACCAAAGGAAGGTATCTCCTCCTTTCCTGACGTCAATCTTCAAACAGACGAGACTGGACTCCCAGGGACAGAACAGGTGGGGTCGGCATAGAGATTGAGGGCCGAATGGACCAGTGATCAGCTCAAGAAGCCACTGGTCTCAAGGGAAAGGGGCATGGCTGCCTTTACTCAATAGGGCTGCTAATCCTCTACAACCTAAACGAGATGAAAGAAAGACTGGGGTGGAGGCGAGAGAGGGGAGGAGAAGGGTAGAGGCAAGACCCTAGGAAGTAGAGTCTATACTAATTATATACTAAGACATAATATTGGAATTAGAGCAGAGAGAATTGCTCCAGATCTCAGAAAGAATTGCCACCTGAGAAACACCTAAACACCACATTGACATAGTGCTTCTCTATTAGACATGGACCAAGGGCATTAACTGAGCACCTCCTTTGTGCCTGGCACTACGCTGGGTAGTGGATGAGTGGCCCCAGTCAAGACTACAGAGCCAGGATGCCTAGAGGCAAAGGAGACAGGCAGGAATTGGAAGGATGGCTGTAATGACAGAACAGTAGGGGAGGGGCATCTGGGTGTTTGATTTATGTCTGCTCCAACAGTCCTAAGCTGTCTTCCCCTGCCTCAAGCTGGGATTTTCCCAGATGTGCATCTGCTTGAGGGAAAGAAGGGCGGCACAGGGGGAGGGTCTCTGTGTCCTTGCATCTGGTCCCAAGAGCAATCCCTTCTCCTTTCTCCCTGTGCTGTTCACTGCCTGCTGGGTAGAGGGTGGGAGGCTGGGGGAAATGCCAGGGCCCCCAGATAATCATCAGGTAATGAAAAGAACTGGCCCAGGGCTTGGGGGGAATGCAGAAGATGCCGAGTTGGGGCTGTAAATCTTCCTGGGAGAAGGGGGTACGGAATGGGGGGCCCTGACAGTTGGAGCCCATCCAGGTGATTTCACATGAAGTATCTGAACCTTGAGGGGTGGGAGGGGGGAAGATGAGAGGCAGGCAGGGGTGTGAGCCAGAGAGAGGAGAAGACGCTGAAAGAGACAGGGAGAAGCAAAAAGGAGAGATGGAAGGGAGGGCACGAGATGGGAAGAGAGATGGGAAGAGCGATGGGGAGGCAGCCAAATGAGACAGATGGGAGGGGAGGTGGATGGAGAGACTAAAAGGCACACACAGTGAAACTCATAAAGACGTGATGGTATGAGAGACCCTTGGAGACTGAGGGAGGGAAGCGGGGAGGGAGCGAGAAGGGCTGATGGCGGACACAGTCCTAGAAAAACTCAGACCAAAAAATATCTGGAGTCAAGGAGATAGATAGAATGGCTGACAGACAGACAGACAGACCTGCCTGACAGAGATGAGGGTGACAGACGCAAAGAAGGAACAAAGAAAACAGGGTTGCAGTGAAGAGGGGGGAGGGAGCGAGACAAAGAGAGAGAAGGAGGCAAGTGCAGAGCAGGAGGAGC
>NW_012104410.1:442677-445125 GCF_000951045.1 Mandrillus leucophaeus | reverse complement strand
ATGCCTTCAAGCAACTCTCTAGTAACAGACCCCACAAATATATACATAAAACCCATGAAAGGAGAAACTGAGGCATAGAGTAGAGATCCTGAGACCAGTGAATGTGCGTGAATCTAGGTTTTCAGGGACCAGAGATAGAGCAACCAGCCAAGTTTCTGAAGAAAGTCATGCATTAACTAAGACTTGGCATGACAACCTGGACCCTGCCTTTTTTTCCCCAGGCTTTCTTGAGGCTGAGGAAGTAGTTGAGCTCTACAAAGACCAGCTCCCCCAGCTCCTCTTAGGGCTGGGGAAGACCCTAAGAACATTACCTCAGGCAATCTAAAGCGAAATTATCCCCACTCCTTCCCTGCCAGCCTCATGCAAGGTCCAAGAGGCCAGATGTCCCAGGATAGCCAGAGCCTAAGGAGTCGGCTTAGCAGCAGGAAGAACTTTATCACAGCTTATTTGGGCCTCCCAGAGGTAAATTGAAAGGCTGCTAGGAAACAACTGAGGTCCCTACCTAATCCTACACCCATCCCAAGGGAGTATGGGTAGAAGGACAGGGGACAGAATCAGAAGGACTTCACAACCCAGGAGAAAAGGAGAAAAGCCGGTTCCCAGGCGACAGCTAGGTCAGTCAGTAGCTGAAAGACCCCCAAGGCAGCTGTAGATCTCTGTTCTTCGCCTGAGTCTCTCAAGCCGGCAAATGGGAAGCTCTGCAATACCAGAGGGGGCCGCTAGGGAGTGCTCGCCAACAGCCAGGCTCCAGAAAGGAAGGAGCCGGCCAAGCCAAGAAGACCGGAAGGCAATCGATCAGAGTCGCCCTGGCAACCGGGCTGAGCCCGAGACAGACAGTACGTCGATAATGAAATCATCGTTAAATGACTTCAAGCCCTAATTAATAATCCAGGCCAACCGAGGCCATGCCTGACTGGGGTCGGGGGAGGGGATGTCATTGTTGGGGGAGCACTGGAAGCTTCTGGACAATTAATCAATTAATCCACTCACTCAATAATTGGCTCCTTTGTCCTCTGTCATGCCCCCTCCCCCACCTCATCCACCTCTGACTGTGGAGAGGGGATGAGGAGATGTGGGGCTAATAGTTTCCAAGGGCCACAGTTCTTTGCTCTCCCCTCCTTTTTTTCCACACATCTGTTTCCTGAGCCAGCTCACAAAAGCTTCCCTAAGTCAGGACTTGCCTGCGATCTTCCACAGGACCTACCAAAGAGTGAACATTTCAGGACCCGGAGTCCCCTGCTATCCAGGTACCTCCCCAGATCCCCTGCTCCCTACCCCACTTCCTCCCATCTAATCCCCCGTCCCCAGTATACACACACACACACACATCACTGACCCACAGCCCACTCTGACTGAGGCAAGAGCACTAAACAGTGAATCATGAGAGTTAGCTAAATCCCAGCCACACCAGCCCACCACTTACATATGTAACCTTGGGCAGATTATCTCCCCTCTCCAAGGCCTCCATTTCCTCATCTGAAACTTGAAGGAGGCCAGGTGCAGTGGCTCACATCTGTGATCCCAGCACTTTGGGAGGCCGAGGCAGGAGGATCCCTTGAGCCCAGGAGTTCAAGACCTAGCCTGGGCAACATAGCAAGACCCCCATCTCTATTTAAAATAAAATAAAACCTCAAGAGATCCAACTGATTTCCAAGGTTCCTTCCTGTGGTATCATCTATTATTACAATAATCAGACCTGGATCATTTCCCACTCCTCTCTACTCTGTTCCCTTACTTTGGGAAGGTAAGAGGGAGATTGTAAGGAATGCCAGGTCCTCATTTATCAGGTGCTTCATCCCCAAAGAACTCACCTCGAGAGCCAGAAAAGGGGATGATAGAAGAGTACATGGAGGGAAGGCTTCCCCAGCCCATCCCCCACCTGGCAGTCCTTCTGGCCCTCGCCACCCACCTTGCTTATTGCTCTCCACAACCCCCAGCAGGAAATGAAAAGGGTACAGGAAATTGCACTTTAAATCCCCTAGCTCCTGACTCCCTCCACCAAGCCAGGGAGCTGGGGGCAGTCTAACTTCACAGACCAGGCTTTCTCTGTTTGTAATTAGTAAGACACTTAAGAGGAGAAGGGGTCCCTGCTAAAAGAGCCCCTGTCTCCAAAACAGCTAATCAGGTTATCCAAAAAAGTGGTGCTGGGGAAAGCATAAGGGGTTTGCAGAGAAGGAAGAACCAGAAGATCTTGGGCAAGATAAAGACAGCCGGTGAGACATGGACTGGATAGGTAGGTGGTAGCCTCCTTTCTGGGAGAGGTGATTTATAGCGCACCTGAAGCCAGGAGAAATGGTGTGCAGCCAAAGGCTGGGATGGGCAAAAAGCGTAAAGAGGGGACCGTGCAGAGACGCCCTGCAGAGAGGACCAGGGAGCAAAACCCACCAGGTCCATCCCACCCCTGTGGACACTTAAGAGGTTAATAAAGTTCAGAATGTTCAGGGCTTA
>NW_012104410.1:438876-439897 GCF_000951045.1 Mandrillus leucophaeus | reverse complement strand
CGCAAAGAAGGAACAAAGAAAACAGGGTTGCAGTGAAGAGGGGGGAGGGAGCGAGACAAAGAGAGAGAAGGAGGCAAGTGCAGAGCAGGAGGAGCGAGTGAGGCCAGGGAGGGGATATATATTTTCTTTATGATCCTCTTCAATCTCACTCAGCTCGCTGCTGAGCCGCTTCCCCTCTCAGGTGCTGCGCGGTGGCGGATGTGCCCAGAAAGCTGATAGGGTGAGGCTGCTGCCAGAGCCCCCAGGCTCTCTCCCAGAGCCAACCTGGGGGGCTCGCAGAGACCCCTCCCTACATGGACATGACAACCCAACCTGCCTTCCTGTCCCCAAAGTGCTGCAGTCCAGAGAGGCCTGAAGCCCAGCTCTAAATTTTTCAGAGCTAATGCAGCCTGGCACAACCAGTAGAAGGGGAAGTGGGGCAGAGGAGGAGGAGAAATAGAGGTGGGCACGCAAGGGAGGCACGTTCTGGGGAGGGTGCTGGGGACAGTCTTTGGTCAGGGGTCAAGGGCAGAGGAGCAAAAAGACATAAGGACTGAGGAGAGATCTGCATTTGAGAACGAAATCAGCAGCATGCAAAGGATAAGGGAGATAAGACACCAGTGACTGTCCATTACTTTGGGGTCAACAATTTAGACACCTACTGAGAAGCCATGACCGATGCCTTCAAGCAACTCTCTAGTAACAGACCCCACAAATATATACATAAAACCCATGAAAGGAGAAACTGAGGCATAGAGTAGAGATCCTGAGACCAGTGAATGTGCGTGAATCTAGGTTTTCAGGGACCAGAGATAGAGCAACCAGCCAAGTTTCTGAAGAAAGTCACGCATTAACTAAGACTTGGCATGACAACCTGGACCCTGCCTTTTATTCCCCAGGCTTTCTTGAGGCTGAGGAAGTAGTTGAGCTCTACAAAGACCAGCTCCAAAAAGATATAGTCCCTGCCTACAGAGTTTCCTGCTCTCTGGAATGGAGATATTCAAACAGTAGGGATTCCAAGACCCTGAAACAGGTGACCAAA
>NW_012104410.1:423131-436626 GCF_000951045.1 Mandrillus leucophaeus | reverse complement strand
TTGAACCAGATCCTGGACTTTAGATAATACCTCCACTAAAGAGGTGGGCTTACTGTCAGCAAAAGAAATGTAGAATAGACTTTAGAAAGGATTTCCTTTGAGTTAGGGTTGGTAAATACTAGGGCAAATGAAATGATATAGCATCTCCAACAACACATTTCCTAGCATACATACACACACACACACACACACCCCAAACAGGAAAAGGAAAGCCCTCTCTCGACTGCTATTCTTTTTCCGGGGGATTGGCCTCCAGGTGATGTGTCCCACATCATGGGGCAAAACAGTCTCTCTAAACATTAGGAAAATAATTCGCATCCCACCCTTCACTCCAGGAGGAAGATGATTGTTTCCCTCCCCAGATCTTGGCAAATGCCCTGCTCAAGGATCGCATGGCATGTGGGTAAGAGCCCTGCATGCAGCTTGGTGGCTTCTCCCCAAGCCCTCCCTCTCCTGTTTTATCTTAACCTCTCTGCACCTCGTGTCCGTTGTTTGGATACACCCTATGAACCCAGTCCTGGAGAGAGGGAAGGAGTGCAAAGGCAGGAGAGGACAGGGTCCTGCTCTCTGGGATGTGAGCAAGATCAGAGGGAAGTAAATGCCAGGTTGAGAGGCTGGAGAGAGTGCAAAGGGGTTGGGAGGAGGAAGGCTGATGTCCCTAGCAGGTATGAAGAGAATAAGGTGGGATGATATCAAAGAGAAGGATGATTTTTAAAGCCTAATAAACTGAGATTCAACTGTACAAAGTTCTTTTTGCAAAAATCTCATTTTATTCTTAGTAACAAGCCACAGGAGCAAGTATTAGTGTTGTCATTTTATAGATAATAAAATGAAGACACAGAGAGGTTAAGTAACTTGCCTCAGGTCACAGAACTGGTAAGTAGCCAGGAATCAAGTTGCTGCATTCTGATGCCAGCTCCTGCTGGTTCTGTCCTGTGAAGCAGCCAATTGTAGAGCCTGATTGCATAGGGAGAGATTAACCCCCACTTCCCCTACCCAGGGCAAAAGACCTTGCCCTTTTCAGCCTGTTCTGCCCGGGAGATCTCGATCAAGTTGGTTAACTTGTGTAGGCCTCATCTGCGAAATGGGGAAGTAATATCGAACCCTTTGAAGGTGAAAGTCTAGACTAGATAATTTATTGAAGGTTTTTTTAGCTTTAAAATGAATAATTCAATCCATGAAAGGAGTGAGTAAAGGCGATAGCTAGGAAAGAGGTCTCAAGCCTTCCATCTTCCCATTACCCATCCCCATTCCCACCTCTATCTCCTCCCTCTTTCTGTTTGGGGACCTCTGGAGGCCTCTTCCCCACATTTCATAGCCTGAGCAGCTGTCTCCACCTAGCCATGGTTCACTAGCCCATGAAACCCAGACTCATTCATCTTCACGCCCCACGAGGACGTATCAGGGCCCAGGAAGTCAGCTTGGCTTCCTAGCATCTCGCCTACCCAGCCCAGGATCACGGTAGAGGTACAACAGTAGGACATTTTACGTTGCTGTCCTATACCTCTACCACCACTGCTACCCTATCCCAGGCATCTTCAAGGATATCTCAGTCCAGGCTCTCTGCTGCAGCCCAGCAAACCTGCCCTCCCAAGCCCTGCATCCTCCACCCCTGGGCCTCCTCAGTACACATTCCCCAACACACACACACACACACACACACACACACCCCCCTATGCATTCCTTCCCCATCTGCCTCCAAGGTTCACATTGGCCATTCCTTACCCCAAGATAATGCACTTCACTGAGAGCTCTAACTTGCTAGTTCTCTCCTTTCAGTTTTGCTGCTCCCTGCTAACTAAATGAATACCATTCTCCCTATCCTCTAGGGACCCTCCTAGACTTCTTTCAGATCTTCCTCCATCCTTTCTTATTTGGTCGTTCCCAGTCTCCCCAATGCCAGGGTCACAGGGCTTGTTCCAGTTGCTCCTGACCAACTCAACTCATAAGGCTTTGTTGAGGGCGTGCCCAGAGCTCCATGCCTCTTGGTTGGTCTTGACGACCAGCCTCATCTTACCATGAGTCTAGGAGCTCCCGCAGGGCAGGATCTGTGCTCCTCTCTCTGGATCTCCCCTCAGTGCCCAACACAATGGGCAGCACAAACAGGGGAAGGTGTGTGACTCACCGATTCTGCTTCTTAGGAGTCAGGAGGGAACTAGGGAAAGAAACTAAAGCAGGGACAGAATTCCAGGCCCACACTTCGCAATTTTCCTTTAAAAATCTCAAAGGACGTGTGTGTGTGTGTGTGTGTGTGTGTGTGTGTGTGTGTGTGTGTGTGTGTGTGTGTTGTATAGATGGGAGAGGAGTATGACGGTATGAGGTTCTAGGAGTCTAGTTCCTGCCTTGGTGCAGGAGTCTTGGGGGAGCTGAACTCTCAGATCCACTGCAGCCCCCAAGAGGACACAGGCCCATGACTCTGCAGCCCTAAGAGGGCAGCCATACTGCCGAGGCAGGACTAATGCAGGTTGACATGTCCCGTAGGTTTTAATTTGCTCAGTCCAGTGTGCCAGTCCACATGGTTTCCTTTGTTCTGCAGGTCAGTCCAGTCCCGGTCCTCCCTTCTTGTACACACTCAACAGCACTTCTTGCAATCAGAGCCTAATGCATTTGTTAGGTTGAACCATTTGCAATTTCTGATATTCAATTTGTGGGGGCCTATAGTCTGTAATTTTGGTTTTCTCTCCTCAAAACACTTTAAGAAAACTCCAGGCTAGGGAGAGGAGCAGATTGAGGAAAGGCAGAAGTGAAGTGCCAATAGACTAAGTCCCATGTGCCAAGCGTGTTACATTCGTTATCACAGCGCTAATTCCCACAACATGAAGCACCTAAAATTATTTCCCACATTTTACAACTGAGCAAGCCCAGGTTAAGACTCACATGGTGAGGCCCAGGTCTGGGATTCAAACTTAGCCACAGACCCACCGCCACCTAGAACCAGGAAGTCCTAACAGAGCCTGAGGGCCAGCAAGCAGTGTCTACAGCTTCGCAAAAAGGGAGAGAAGGAAACGAGCCAAACTCGACTTCGCTGGTTGGATCGGTCCAGAAGAGCCCCAATTAGTAGGGTGCGGGAGCAATGCCCAGGGCCGTACCTGAAACCCGAGGGTAGAAGGCCCAAAGGAAGAACCCAGGCAGAAAGAGACAGAGGGCGGGGAGGGGCCTGGAAGGCGGCGGCGGCAGCGGGCAGAGCGGGGCGAGCGGAAGGGACCTTGGAGGGGAACCCAAGAGGGGGGTGTAGGCAGCGCCGGCAAGCAGCGAGGAGCCGGGCTGCAGAGTCTACCACGCTCGGCATCCGGGGCGGGGGGCGCGGGGCTGAGAAAGTCCAGGAGAAAGTCTGACAACCACGGGGAGCGGGGGAGGGAGAGACCCTGTGGAAGAGACGAAGACTGCGGCAAAAAAAGGAAAGGAGGGTTACGGTTACCGAGGGGGAGCTGGAGTCAGCCGCAAGAAGAGAGGGAGCGGGGGAGGAAAAGAGGCGGGAGAGAGACCCTAAAAAGCAAGCTAGATGCTCCAGCGGGCCGCTCTGGTGTGGGGAGGGAGCGTCATCTCAAGGACACTGAAAAAGGCAGGTGGATGGTGCAGAAATGCGGCCGCCGCAGCCCCGGGCGGGCGGGCACCGGCCCGCTGCCCTCGCCCCGGGACGCCCCCGCTCCGCACGCTGAAGGCCCAAAGCGCACCCCCACCCCCAGCCCCACTCCCGGCCCAGCCAGTGCTCGGCGCTGGCATGAAATTGGCTGCAGCCGTAATGAGTCCGCGCCGCGCGGAGGAGGCTGAGGGCCCGCCAGGGAGCCCTGCGCGCCTCGTTTAGCTTGTTTATTGTTCAGGCCTAATTAAAACGTTCCACTGCGCTGCGTTTACATCCGCCCCCCGCTAATGAATTCTCGGCCGCCGGGCGATTTCGGAAACTGCCGCGGGCCGGAAGCGGGTGGGAGGCGACGGGGCTGGGGAAGGAGTGAAGGAGAGGACACCCACGCACACCCCGTTCCACGGCCAAAGGAGCCATTAGGTATCTGGCGATTGGCTCCGAGGTCCGAGTGAGCGCCCCAAGCCCCAGCTCCCCCAGCGCCTGCAGGCGTTGGGAGGTGTGGAAGGACGGGCCGCAGGGCTCAGAGGAGGGGCGGCGGGAGGGAGGCCGGGAGCGAGTGTGTGTGTGTGTGTGTGTGTCGTGTGTGTCCTGTGTGTGTGTGTGTGTCCTGTGTGTGCGAAGGCCTGTGAGCCAGGAGGGTATTGCGCGTGGGGGCACCTGCTCCGTGAAGCGTGTCCGCGGAGCAGCCTGTGTGCGCAGGAGTGAGTGAGTTTGTGGGTGTAGGAGTGAGTGTGTGTGTGTCCGTCCGTCCCTTTGGCTGTTCATGTCCCTTTCTCCCCCGCAGGGGGAGTCTGCGCGGGGCTTACAATATTCTTGTTTCTCCCGCCGTAGCTGTTTGCCGTTTTGCTGTTTGCCTCCTTGTCACGACCTCAGCGAGGGCAGATGGAGGCAGTGGAGGGAGAGAGACAGACGGCAATGCTTGGGTAGCCAGGGCTCCCTGCCGGCCCCACTCCTCCTGCAGACACGAGCACACACACACGCACACACACGCAAAACACACACGCTGCCCTTCGCCACGCGTAGCCAAATAAAATACACAGAAAGCAACTGAGTTACCATTCGCACATGACCACATGGAAACACACAAATGAACAAACGCATTCAGGCATAGCTACATGCCAGTCACACAGATGGATAGACGAGAGCCTGGGGTACAAAACCACATGGCACAAAGCCACCTGGATTTACATACCCCTACACACACAACACAGAAAAAAACATGAAAACTTGAGTACACACCTATCCAGACAAGTGTGAGTACACACACACACACTCACACACTCTACCTGACACGTTAGTGCATCCCCAGTCAGCCCCAGTTTCTCTCAGCAAATTCAGATCACCCAGCCTGGCTTCGAAACCTGCCCCCTTCCATTCCCCTTCATGCTGGTTCCTGAATCCAGCTCCTCGCTCCAGGCCAGCAAAGCTGTCCCCAGCCTCATTTATGGTTTGCTCACCTGCCTCAGCAACATCAGCCAGAGGTACTCCTGCTCTTCTCCTAATCTGTTCCATGCCCTGTTGGGTTTCTCTTTGCATACCCCTCTAACTCCCCCACTCCTAGCAGCCTTCCCTGATGAACTAACTGGCTTGGATTCCGAATTTGCTCTAATCATTTGCACTTGTTGATCTTTGCTGTGGTGAATGTCAATGGGATAACTTTGCTCCTATAAACATAATGTTGGCAGGGAGGAGGACTGTAAGATCCCCAAGGCCAGGACCACTGTGCCCAAGTATTTCCATCAGATGCCAGGCCTCATCCCTCCAGTGCCAGGCTGCGAATGCTCCTGGGAGCATTACTGCCCGGTTTTAACAGACAGAAAAATGAAATTGGCCCTCAAGCAGCCACTAGAAGATCTCCTTGTCATACGCTGCAAGGTTCCTCTTCAGGATGGCCTTTCAGAGCCACTTTGGATGAGGGCACACCCTCTTCTGTGTCTTCCCATTTTCACCTTCTTTTTAACTGGAAATACTGCTCCCCAGCTGGGTCCTCACCTGATTCTCCAGCCTTGATTCCTAACACTTAGAGTGTTTTCAAAAATTAGATCTACCCCTAAAGGACACAAATTTGCCTCTGGTGCAGATGCTCAGAGCTATACTGCAGGCTCTAAAGGTGATCCCCAAAGAGAAATTGCCAGGAATGACCCAGGCACCTGCAGCAGCTGCTGAAACCTGCTATGTTAAAGGAGATAGCATGCATTGGAAAAGGTTCTTTGTACTTAAAGAAAATGACAAGGTCACCCTAAAAAAAAAAAAGAAAAGAAAAGGAAGAAAAGGAAAGAAAAACTCATTGACTGCCTCCCCAGCTCACTGCAGGGTTGTTTCATCAGGTAAACATGATGCTGGGTTGATTCCAGCCTGGCATCTCCAGGTAGATAGGTGCCCTGCCTGCTTTCCCTCCCCATTTCCCCTTAGTCTGCCTTTCTCTCAACAGCCCCCTCTCTCTCCATGCCCCTCTCACCCTCCTGCAGTTAGAGGCACCCTCTGCTCCCTGTCTTTTATACGCAGACACACACACACACTCACTTCTTGCCTCTTCATATTTCTTTCTCTACCTCTGTCTTTCTCTGACTGTCCTCTGCCAATTTCTCTACTCCCTTTTTCAACATCATTTTCTCTCCCTCTGATCTCTGCTGGGGCTCTGCCATTCTTTTTCTTTCTCAGTCTTTCTCTAACTTCCATCTGTCTTCTGTTCTCTCCTCCACACCTCACCATAACTGCTTCAAGCGGTCCATGCAGAGGGAGGGTGTGTGGCTGTCTGGTTCAGCACCAGACAACTCTGGCATTTTGAAGAGCTTGGAATTGCTGTGTTCCTGCTCTCTCACACACACACACATGCACACATGTATGGGCCTCCCCTCCCACCTGAGTCCCAGGCCCTGGAAGGCCAGCAGAGCCCTCAACCCAGAATCCCCATCTCACCCCCTGTAACCTCTACCTGACCCTTCTTAATGTCTCCCCACCGCCACTCTCCTTTCCTTTCTCCCTGGAAACCCATCTTCTCCCTCCCCTTCTCTGCTTCTCCCAGTCTACTGATACACTTCTGGTATATTCTCCGCCCTGGCCCTGGCCCTGGCCCTGGGTCAGTGTGCCTTTGGCTCAGGGTACATGGCCTTCAGTTTCTCCCTGGGCCTGGGACCTTCTCATGCCTGTGTGTGTGTGACTGACTCTGCTATGGCTGGTTTCTGGGTGGCTCTGTCCCTGTGTGAGTCTCTGATCTTTCTGTCTGCTCTCTGGATGCTCCTCTGTCTTGGCTCTGTCCTGTCTCTAGGTCTGTCTCTCCTCTGTCTTTCCCTTTCCACTCGGCAGTGTCTCTGTTCCCTCTGTCTGTCTCTCTTCATCTCCAGAGTGCTGGGACCCACTCTGCCCCATGGGTCCCACTCTGTCCATCTTGGTTTGAATTTACTGGATCGTTCTGTCCCTGTCTGTGTGTCCGTCTCCCCCCTTCTCTGCCTCTTTTCCTGCCCCGCAGTGATGGGGCTGGAGAGGGGGTGGCTGGCTCAGAGGGCTTGGAGAGGGAAGGGGGCGGGCGGCCCTTTGTGTGGAAAGATTGACGGCCAGTGGCGCAGCCTCCGCAGCGCTGATTAGGATGCAGCGCAGGCTCTGACTGCAGCATTCTCCTCCTCATCGAACATTCTCCACACTCCAAATAGAGATCCCCTCCCTGCCTGCTCCCCTGGCCTCTCGGGATAGTATGGCTTACCCCTGTCCCCAACCCAGTTCCTCCACTGGGAGCCACTGGAAATTCTGGGAGGGCACCCAAGGGCCCCCTGTCCCACCCAGATATCTACATGTCTTGTACATTCTAAGAGAAAAGGAATGAGGAGAAGTGAGAAGCCGACTGGAGGAGCTTTACTGGAAGGGGGTGTGGGAAGGTCACAAACTGCTTAGGGGAGTTGTCTTCACATCCCCAGCCCAGCAGCACCTTGCACCCCTCAGACACATAGGGAGCAACAAGTGCAGGGAGGAGACGTGGCAGGTCTCAAAACACAGGAAGGGGAGCAGGAAATAGGTGGCGTGCCTCTTTTATCCCCTCAGAGCACCTGTCGACCTACCCTGTACATAGTAAGTCCCCAGTAGAATGGTCAGCTCCAATTTTATCAGTTCTCCCAAAATCAGTGTGTAAATCAGTGGAACTCAATTCCTTTTAATATGCCTCCCGACCCACCACCCCCAGCAATTCAGTATCTGGCCCCTGGACAATATCCCCAGCCACACCTTCCAAGCACCCCAGTGATCATCAGATCTCAGCTCCAAATCCCAGTCATTCCAACCACGACTCCTCCAGCATCTGCCTTATGTCCCTGCCCCTTGCTCTTCCTCTTCCTCCCTTGCTCACCCCCATGCAGCTTGGCCCACTGGGTTTCTCCCCCAGAGACAGGCAATCACTAATGAGCATTGAGTTCAGGGAGGGGAGGGCCAAGGGCAGCCTGGTGGGTGGGAGGGGATTCCAGGGCTAGCAAATAACGAGCTCTGTCAGCATCTGTCAAATATGCCATCTCCCTCCATCATCGCTGCCTCCTGCCTCCTGGCTCCTGCCAATCCATCTCCCTGCCGACACTGACCGACTGCGCTCAGGTGCAACTGCCAAGAAGCTCAGACGCACGATGCCTGGTCTGCTCCAGATCCATTTTCTCCAGGAATGTCACCAGACACTGATTTTAAAACTCTGAGAGACCCTGGGAATACAGGGTTGTAGGATGAAACCCAAAGAGGAAGAAGAGAAATTGCCCTCTGTTCAATCTCAGCCCCTTGTCTCCACTATCCACTTTGCAAAACGAGAATTTAAAACTTCAGGCAAAGGTATAGAGTGTTAAATGTCCGGAAGACCTTCCCAGCTTTAAAGAGGTTGTGAATGCCTCCAAAACTAAGGAAACTGTTGGGGGAAAGCTGTGGCTAGAAACCCGAAATCGCTTCTTGTAATATACGCAATTTCCACCAGGGGGCGAGGAACGCGGCTCTGCGGAGGAGCGGAATCTTCTCAGCAGCGACCTGCAAAGGGCTCAGCGGCCACAGGAGGGCGGCAGAGAACAGTGCTCCCTACAGATCCAGACATCGGCCCTGGATGCTGTCTGGAATCCAGGCAAGGCCGGGCTGGGCTGCCCTAGGCTGGGGACGTCTTTAGCTCGAGCAAGAACCTATGAATTTCTGAATTCAGGTATCCTTGCATCCCATCTCAAGCTCTCTAGTCCCTGAAATGCCATCGCCCTCCTCAGTCTCCCTTCCATTTCTCGTTCTAGCACTGGGGCTGCTGGCACAGAAGGACCCTGTGGCTTTTCCTTCATGGTATAGCAGATAACACCCACGGTCCTCCGTGACATTCCCTGGGGTCCCAGATGATAACTGGGGCCAAAACTAGAACCCACGACTTCTTGGTTCTCAGCGCAGGGGTCATCCCGTTGTGTCAGCTGCAGCTCCTGGAAAACACCATACCCTACAGGCCACAACCAGACAGCATCTCAAACCCCTGGCTTAAACAATCAATGTCAAAGCTACTGTGTTCTGTATGTTTACATATGGAACTGGCGCATACAAGACTGTTAACCCAGAACACACATGTGTGCTGTAGCTACCTGGCTGTGCACCCTTCATCCTCAGGTACATGACCCTCTGTCCCTTCTCTTCCTACTTTCTGAACTGCAAAAGAAGCTTGTCTTCATTTATAATTTGGGCTTTTCACTGTAGTTTCAGAAACCCCTCGAAACTGTAGACACAGAAGTCCTTTCCCAGTTCTAACCTTGGTCCATCCTACCACAGCCCTTTACACCTGGAGGAGAGGACCTGCACATGATCTTCAGTTCTCTCTTCCTGGGTGTCCCTCACCTGGTCCTGTCACTGCTTCTTGCCTCTCTTGTCCCTCTGCTGACCAACCTATGCCTCCTCCAGATTCTTCTTGCTGCCATCTCAAAAGCTGAGCCACCCAGGGAGGTGGGCACAGAAAAGAGAAAAGAAGAAAGATAGGAGGGATTGGGAAGAAAATATGTCTACAAGTCAGAAGAGGACTCTGTCCCTGCCCCCTTTACTCTTAGCTGGTAAGTTCTACTTAGAGTCTGACATCAGTCCTCTGGCTAGTCCTCACTTTATCTACTCTCCTTGAAGCTAAAGAGCTACAGAAGCTGAGAGTAAATGAGGAGAAATGGATCCAGTTGTGTCAGGGGTATATGTGCAAGCTTGTAGACTGACAGCCTGAGTGTGTGTATACACTTGCATCACACACCACCCCTTCCCCACTGCCACCCCCACACACACGTATTCCATGCTATCCCCAATCTAGGATTCCTCCTATAAAACAAGAGGAGAAAAACATCCCAACCTCTCAAACATTTTATTCTAACTTTGATCCTCCAAGGGAAACCTAAAAAGACAACAGCCTCCCTCTCTGTTTCCCCCTCCCCATGTCCTTGTCCACTCTGGTTTTTGAGATTTCTTCTTAAACCCCGTGGGGTGCAGCCCCTACACACCTTCCCCAGAATCCAGGAGGCACTAGAGCCTCCTCCCTGCAAAGGACTGAGACAAACGCCAATCACGTTGGGGCCTCTCACAGTGCCCATTCTGCTATGAATTCCCAAGGTCAAAACCATTCTGGTGTTATTAAAAACATAAATGTTGCATACCAGGCAGCGGGGGGAAAAATTATAAGGCAGCCAGACGAGAGGGAGATGGAGGGGCCAGTAATTGTCTTCATCTTCCCAGAGTCAAGCTCCACGGGGCTGGAGCCGCACACAGAACATTGCTTTTTAATTTAACTCAGTAAGGTCAGCAGCAGCAAATGAGGCAGGGGAGGAATGGCACCTCAGAGGGAGGGCACCAGGGCCTGCAGAACCGGGGCTCCTGGCCAAGATCTCCAAGAAGTGCCAGGGGAAGCTGAGGGAGAATGGCAGGGAGGATTCGGTGACCCTTGGCTCACCAGAGAAGGGAGCTGGACTGAGGGGGAGTGATATAGGAACTCCAAGAATCATTATAAGAGCTTCTGAGAGCCTGGGATTTAAGTGGAAAGAAAGAATAAGGCTTCAGAGGGACTGTAAGTGAGACCAGAATGCCTGATAGAGACAAATACCCCCTTCACTCTTCACAGTACCCACTCTACAGAGGAGAATAACAAGGTTCATGGTTGGAACTCAGAAGTTCTCCTTTCCCCCAGTACCTATGAATCCTGGAGTCCAAGTGGAGAGAATTCTCCAGTGAGGTGGGCCACTCTGTCGCATCTCCTTCATCTCCAAGGATGCAAGGGGGCAGGGGAGAGGAAAATGGCAGGAGAAACTGAGGCAGAGCTGCCCTCCCTCAGAACCTTCCTCATCTTCCCCACCTTTTTAGGGTCCCAGCTTCCCATCTGCAGCTCAGATAGCTGTATGGTAGTTCTCTCCATTTCCAGTGCTATAGGAAGGATTGAAGTTAGACCAGAGAAGGGACTTCCCAGATCAGCATCTTGGTCATAGGCACAACCCAGGATAGGGTAGAAAGGCTAAGGAACCTGGGATTTTCTGAATAGGACCAATGAACTGAGCATGATGGGATTAATGAGGCTGGAGAAGGTGGGACACTCACTGACTGGGGGTGGAGAGCAGCTGTGAAAAAGCCGTGCAACAGTCACAGGCAGTAGCATCCAAATACACTTTGGGACTTACTGGAACTTCTGACGATCAGACCTCAGATCCTCCTGCTTCAGTTTCAGGATGAAACTGTTAGGAGTTTCATCCTGTTGCCCTGTTAGGGTTTTTGTTTTTGTTTTAGGGAAGGAGGATTAAAACAATAGGTTTGAGACTGAAGGACAGAGTTTTAATTCTCTGTCTCCATCCCTAAGTGTCCTTGATACTTGGCAGGTTTCTACTTCCATGTCAGTCAGGAATTAGGAGACCCCAATGTCAATTTGGAAATCTGAAGTTTGCTACCCTCATAATGTACACCCCTGCCATCATCTCCCTTTCCGGAAGGTCTCACTCTCAGCGCTGGGACCCCAGCCCTGCAGTTCTCCGTATCTGCCACAAGGTGGCGGCCAAAGCATCGATTGATCCAGAGCTAGACCTGGTGCCTCACTAGAGCCAGGACCCTGGCCTCCACCCAGTCTCCATTCACCCCTTCCCCACCTGGGATCTGCCAACCCCGAGGGACCCAGGAAAGGAGAAACTTTCTGGAAGAACTCCAGCTCTTCGGATAAATGGGCTGGGTGAGGACTGGGTGGGAGAAAGAAAGGGAAGGTGCAAGGGAAACCAGAGAAACACAAACCTGGAGGGCTTCAGTGGGGGAGCAGGCAGTCAGGTGTGGTGAGAAGCCCAAGCTGAGAATCACAGTGGCTGCCTGCCACTGCCCGCACCACACCCAGCACCCCAGGGGCTCCAGCACAGCAGCCAGAGCTGTTAACTTGCCCAGAGCAACCAGAGCAGGAGTACCAGGAGCTGGGATGCAGGGAGCCTACACCAGAGTAAGCCACCCAGATCCAGTCAGGGAAAGGGTCGGCACCACCTCTTCCTCCTCAGTATGAGACCATGAGACCCTGTGGGACTCCGTTATCCCTGCTATTCCCAGAAAACGTTAAACAGGGAAGGGTTCAGTCAGTCTCCCCTGCAGTACTGATTCTCCTGGTGCGGGAAGAGGGTCCTGGGAGACAGGAAAGAAGAAAGAAGGTAGATCCCTAGAGAGAAGAAAAAACAGCCCTGCTCACAGGGAGGTGCCAGTATGTGGGGACCAGGAAAGAGAATAGGAAGAGGCCTGCAAGCACCTTGGCAGTGGTTTCTAAAGGAAACGTCTGGGATCCCGAACCAGGAGGATCAGTCAAGGAGGGCTTCCTAGAGGAGGACAGTATGGGGCAATCTTGTAAAATGCTGAGAGGCTGGTCTGGAAAAAGGAGACAGAAGATAGTTCAGGCTGAAGACAGACTATATGTATGAAATTGTTTGGGGTCAGGGGACAACTAAATCTCTGGATGGCTGCTCAGGTGGAGCTTAGAGACCATGCCACCCTGCAGTGGGAGAATGGGGAGTTGAAGGAACAGACATGGTGCATGTGAGGCAATGAGGCCTCAAGACCCAGCTGGCATGGCTGGGCAGCACCCGGGCCCAGCTGAATATTCCTCCCTCTCCCCCACCCCCATATAGCCAAGAGAATAGGAACAAAATGTAGGATCCTCCAAATAGGGCACAAGAAGGACTCCTAGACCAGGAGTCAGGGGCCTGGGTTTTTCAGAAGCAACCACTGCATAGCAGGGGACACTGGGTAAGTCTTCCCATCTCTGAGGACTCTGGCTGCTGTCTGTACAGGCTGATACTGATGCTCTCTGACCTCCCTTTTCTGAGACTGTCCTGTTGATGACTGCCCTCCTCCCAAATAATGGTCTGACTCATCTGTGAACTGCCAGGCTTTAGTCCTCCTTCTCTCGGTGTCCCTATACTCCAGACACACTCCTCCATCCAGAAGAAATTACTCCATTGCTGTGGTGGGGGAATGGAGGTGCAACACCCTATTTTCATGAAATTACCCTGGCCTATTGGGCATCAAACATGACAAGAGGATCTGAAGTTAGACTCAAGGAAGAACTTCCTAGCACAAGTGGCCTGAAAACCTCAGCTTGTGTGAAATGCAGTAAGAATATATACTAGTGGCTGGCCAGGCACGGTGGCTCACACCTGTAATCCCAGCACTTTGGGATGCCGAGGCAGGCGGATTATGAGATCATGAGTTTGAGACCGACTAGCCTGACCAACATGGTGAAACCCCATCTCTACTAGAAATACAAAAATTAGCCAGGCATAGTGGCATGTGCCTGTAATCCTAGCTACTCAGGAGGCTGAGGCAGGAGAATCGCTTGAACCCGGGAGGTGGAGGTTGCAGTAAGCCAAGATGGTGCCACTGCACTCCAGCCTGGGCAACAGAGCAAGACTCTGTGTCAAAAAAAGAGAGAGAGAGAGAGAGACAGAAAGA
>NW_012104410.1:419954-422317 GCF_000951045.1 Mandrillus leucophaeus | reverse complement strand
CCAGCCTGGGCAACAGAGCCAGACTCCGTCTCAAAAAAAAAAAAAAAAAAAAGACTTCTGGTAATTCTACCACCCTGAAGTGGAGTGGGGTGAATCTAGAGTTAGGAATTGCAGGCTGGTTAGAAGCTAATGGCCAAAACCTGTGGAGTGGGTGGCAGGGGAGAGAAGCGAGTAGGCCTGAATTCTCTACAGTCTAGGCACCCTCCCATCCTGGCCCCACCTCTTCATCACCCTCCCAGGTGAGACCAGAGCCTCTGAGCACTTCCAATCCAAACCCTGAGTGAAGGCCTCAGATCCTAGTCTCCATCTCAGACCCCAGCCCTGATGCTATCCCCCTGTGCCTGGAAGGGCAAAAGCACCCACTGCTCAGGCTCCCCAACCAAATAGAAACGGCCTTCTGCTGGCCTCCCACCTCAGCATCACCACATACCACATCCTGGAACCTGCTAGAGATTTGCATAAATCAAAGACATCTTCACTTGAGTCTTCCAGCTCCCCAAGGCACACCACATGCACATATACACATATGCACACATTCGCCTGCACACATGCAGATACACAGGTGCATGCTCATACATGCATCATACATACACACACATACCCTCAAAATACAGATATATGCACACACACCCACATCCCATACACTCTCACATACATGCAACATACACACATTCATAAACTCACCCACATATGCAGACACACATCACATGCAAACTTACACATACTCATCAAACACTTGTTCACACTCATGCGTGCATCCTCCTCTATTCCTTTCTGCTGACTAAGGATCAAAAGCCCAGGCTCCTAGATTCTAGAGATTTAGAATGTCCAGCAGAATGCATGTAAACCCACAGGAAACCTATTTTGAGTTTCTTAGCCCAAACTGGAACTTCTTTACCATATCCTCTTCCCTGCCTCCAGATCTCTGGACCTCTGGTCCAGATCATGGAAATGGAGCCTGCAAAGATAACTCATTCGTTCATGCTACAAATGTTTTTAAATACCTGCCACCTATGTGCAGGAAGCTGAGGTAGACACATAAAAGCATGAGACCTTCTAGAGTAGTGGAAAGAGCAAGAGCTCATGAGACAAGGACCTGAGTTCAAATCCTGCCCTGTCTCAACAAGCTGTGTTACGGTGGGAACATTACAAAACCTCTCTGAGCCTCAGTTTCATCACCTGTAAGGTGAGGTGAATAAAACTCACCCAGTAATACTGTGAGGATTATAATAAAGGCAGGGAAAACCTCCAACAGCAATGTGCCCAGCCATGAAAAGGGTCCCCATTCCCTTCCCTAGCCCCTGAGGTGGAGGTCAGGGGAGAGCGGCTCCCCAACACCCTCCCTATCCTGCCATCACTGAAGCAGAAACCCAGTCTCCTTCAGCCTTGGACCCCACAGGTGCGCACACTTCGGGAAACTTAATCTCGGACTTGGGCAGCTCGGATCTGACTCCCCCGCCCCCGCCCTCGCCCTCGGCCCCCGCCCCTCCTGGTCCATCATGCCTCTCGCCCGTTTGCAGGTCGCGTTTTCCGTAATAACCTTTAATGCGGCTGGCCACGGCCCAAATGTTCGCGATGGAGCGCTGGGCCCCGCGCATCAGATGGACGATGAAGTGTTAATCATCCCCCAGGGAGCCGTCCCGCGGAAAGTCGTCATTAATTTCTCTGAATTACACCAATTCCGAGACATTCTTTATGGACAGACAGTGCGGGAGACAGTTATATGACAGGACTTGCTGTGCTAAGCAGATGTGGGAGAGATTGCGTCGCCCCATGAATACTAAACAATCGCTCCGAAGAAACCCCACTAGTTCCTGCGCTCAGAGCTGGGACTCGGCTTAGCCGGTCTCCCACCCTCATGGGCACACCCCTGCAGGTGCCTGGGGTTGGGGGAGGAGGGCTGGCGCCCATCCCTGCTGCACAGGTGGCCTCCTCGGCTCCCCTCCGGAGTCAGGCCTCGGCCTCAGAGCAAGAAGTGGCTTGGGGCTCTCACCCTCACCTTCCTGGGACGCTGCAGGGTCCCACCAACACCCTTGCCTTCCCTGCCACAGCCTTTGCTTCCTGCATTCCTTCCAGGGCCTGAACTGCTGCTCAACGTCTTGCTGTTTCCCCTCTCTCCCACTCTGATCCTCCTCTAGCTCATCACCCAGACGACTCAGTACCTGCCGGTTTCTGAGTCTCCATCCTGGTTCTCCCACCTCCCCATCCTGCCCCGCCTCCATCCCTTCGACCCTCTCTTCCTGCCCACCTCCCACTCTGCTCACTTCCCCAGCCTGACCACTTTCCACCCTACGCAGGCTGCCTGCTCGTCTCCCCAGACAACCCTGCCTGGCAGTGGGCATAGCTTTCCCATTCCCTCCCTC
>NW_012104410.1:404194-419449 GCF_000951045.1 Mandrillus leucophaeus | reverse complement strand
CTCAGCGCCTTGCGCGGGTCTGGGGGAGAGGAAGGAAAGAGCGCCGCCTCTGCGTCTTTCCTCCTCGCAGGTAATTTATGTCTGAGAGCGGAGCAGATGGCGGGTAATTTAGCAATTACCGTGTGCGGGAACGGGACTCGCGCCTCCACATGGAAGCCAAAGATTCCCCGCCGCAGTCTCATCTCATTTGCTGCCTGTTTTCTCTATTTTGTCTCCCCTTCCCCCGCCGCACCTCGCTGAATCCCAAAACTCAGACGGAGGGGATCTCCTGCATGGGGTCCCTTTTCATCCTGACCCCTCTCGACATCAGGCCTAGGTTTTCTGCCTCAGAAAACACGAGGGAGAGCCTGTTTGCTCACTGGGAGTTCTTCCTTCCCCTCTCACCTTCAGCCTTCTTGCTGCTGTAAGTGACCGTACTGTACTGGGAGGCTGTGGGGTTCTCTCCCAACCTTCTTCCCTACCGCCACTTCTTCAGGCTTTCCACGGTATTTTCCCCAAATATCTGGGTTCCAGACCCTCGGTTTCAGAATAGGCTTCTGGACCCCAAAGTTAACCCAGCGGCTAAGGAGCCTGGGTGCCTGCACGGGCGGCAAGGGGAAAGCAGTGATTATTAAGGTGAGAGGGGCCCCAAAGCCCTTTGGAGCTCTGTCCAGGCAGTGAGCATGTGATGAGTATGCAATGGCTGACTGAGAAGCTGGCCTTAGTGAGGAGAGGGCAGGCAGAGGGGACGGAAATGAGGCTGGAGACATCTGACATGCCTCCTTCCCCTTCCACTCCCTTCCTCTATGGGCCACCTGGGGAAAGGATGCTGTGAGACAGGCCCTGGGCCTGGAGACCTCCCAAAGCTGCATGGGAGTCGGGGGTGTCCTCCCCTCCAACCAGCCCAGCCCAGGACACAGGACACCCATAAGCCAGAGGCTGTACCCCACACACACCCTGTCTTCGGCCAGAGCCCCTAGATCTCTGACCTTCACTCTCACCCCTAATCCTAGACTGCAGCTTGAATGCTGCCATTCCAACAGGACTTCAGGTGACCTCTGGGCTCTGCAGAGCTGGCCTCTCAGGCTTTGAGACACCCTCACCACACTCTCCCAGCTCCTCCTCATTCCTCAACACCAGAGGAGCACTAATTAATTAGCGTGTGCAACCAGCCATAGGCACCATCTCGTTACTCACCACAGGGACCCGCTGTTAACATACCAGACCCCCGGGACGCGGGCACACGCCAATTACACAGCTAGCAGCTCGGCTAATCACGGCTCCTGGTGACACTGTGGCTTACAGAGGAATCCCCACTTCCCTCCTCCCACCTCCCCCTACACTCCTGCCTCTGGGAACAGGAGGCTGGAAGGGAGGATGTGAAGACTGAGTGGGGAAAAGTTGAAATGCTGGGAAACAGGAGGCCAGCCATGGAGTAGCTGAGGGGAGAGTGGGCGTGAAAAGTTAGAATTCCCCTACAAATTACTTTAGGCTGTAAACAGCCACTATGGAATTAGTAACTGCAACAAGAGGGTGTGCTGGTTAGACTACAAGAAGGACTTCCTGATGAGGCCATTGCTAGGGTAGAATTGGACCTAACAAAGGACAGCCTTTCTTCCTACAAGAAACAGCCAAGGGAAAATGGTCTGTTAGGTGGAAGAGGAAGGGAGAGAGGGGAAGTTCCAGGAACTTAGGTATCTGGTGCCATCCTGTCCCTCAGCCACAGTTCAAGGGTACAGAGAGGAGGCGGCCTCACTGCAGACACAGATAGACGGCTTCCCTCCCACACACGTCCCATTGACTTTGCCATTCTGCTGTCACTCCACAGCTTCTCCGAGATTTAACATATTGACTCTCCGAGCTGCAGAAAATTGAATTTTCTTCATTACGACTGTCTCCCGACAAAAGCAGCTCATAAATTCTCCATCTTTTTCAGGCTTCCCACCCCCTCACCACCCAACATCTCTCCACGGTATTCACATATTTGAACATGCCATTCACATGGGTGTAAAGGCAAGGCATGACCAGCACTCCCCACGGACACACCATTCACAAAGACAGCATTGACAGCATTCACCCCATCCCTCACTGCCCATACATAGATCCAGTCTACTCCCAGAGCTGGCCCCTGTCATCAGAAATGAGGGTTCATGTCTTCTACAACCAGGGTGGGTCCAAGTATATGGTGCCCCATATAGCAGATTCATATGTCCCACATCAAGGGGTGAAAGGTCCCATGCCTTAGCCAGTGCATGTACGTCTATATTGTGCCCCATCGGCAGTCTCACGGATGACACTGTCACGTGGGACAGAGTCATCTGTCCTGAGATACAGTATTCACTCCAGACCCACCTCAGTGCTACCTGGGCATAGCTACAGGTCCCTCCCCGCAGTACTGGAATCCCTGTCCACACTCCCACCTGGGAATAAGCCCACAAGTATGAAGCATACACAAGTCTCTCAAGCTTTGTATAGTCATAGACATGGAACGAGGAGAGGAAACATCTCCTAGGACCTAGTGGGGAGTCTTCCTTCACACCACAGCAACCGCTCCTGTCTCCTCCCAACACTGTCCCCTGCCCATACACATGTTAAGCTGCTGGTCTTCTTCCACGACTATAGTACCTCAGCAGTACTCCTTAAGGCACAGACACCTCCCTTCCACCATCAAGGGATGTTGGATTTGGCCTCCCACTCCAGAGTGTGCTTTCCCCATCTGACTCTCCTGCTTAGGCTGCAGGCACAGCACTGGGGAAGGGCAGGGCCTAGCTCTTGTGGCACCTGTGCCAGCCTGGCAGCTGAAGCTGTAATAGATGGGCAAGAGGCCAGGCTGATGGCCAGCTCCATGTGGCTTGTGCCCAGGGCCAGATTGGGGCGGGAAGTGGTGGGCTAGGTGCCCAGGCACTCCACCTTCCAAAATGCCACACAATCTGTGAGTGGAGAGAGACAGAAAGAGGGACTCAGATAGATTCAGATGAGGACATCCCCTGAGACCAGACTAAGTCAATCTCTGGCCCCTCAACAGCTGCTCCCACCCCTACAACTCTGACCCAGGCACAAAGGAAGTCACCACAAACAAGAGAGAGGACAACCAGTTATTTTCAAGAATAACTAGCCCAACCTCACCAACAGGAAAACTAGAGATTCTGGAGGTACAATCAGAAACAATGATAAGAATGATTCCTCTATTAGGAGAGGGGCTGAGACTTGGGAGGTCTCCATGCATTTTTATGTCAGCTAATTAATATACAAATGTTATGTACAATGCAGATGAATATCTATTGCCTTTGCAATCCCGAACCTTCTCCTCTTGGTACGTGGTACTAATACATACACACACACACACACACACACACGCACACACACACAGTGTATATGATTAGCTGGACCGTTTTTCCCAGCACTTAGGTTTCTAAACTATCTTCCATCTTATCCCTTAAGAGCAAGTTTGGAACTACACAAAGATGGCCAGGAAGGTTGAGCTCCACAATATAAGGAATGGCTTTCTGCAGACTCAGATGTACCTCAAATCCTCTTTGTCCAGAAGGAGAACAACCTCCCCCATGCCAACCTTACCCACGCCCACCCCAAACCTGCTCCTGGCGGGGTGCAGTGGCTTACACCTGTAATGCCAGCACTTTGGGAGGCTGAGGCAGGTGGATCATTTGAGGTCAGAAGTTTGAAACCAGACTGGTCAACATGGTGAAACCCTGTCTCTACTAAAAATAACAACAACAACAACAAAAACTAGCTGGGCGTGGTGGCGAACACTTGTAATACCAGCTACTGAGGGAGATGGAGGCAGGAGAATCGCTTGAACCTGAGCGATTGTTACAGTGAGGTTACAGTGAGCTGAGATCACTGCACTCCAGGCTTGTGACAGAGTGAGATTTTATCTCATAAATAAATAAATAAATAAACAAACAAACAAACCTACTCCTTCTGCCAACACCCCCTCTCAGGGAAGGACTACATCCACTCAGATGCCCAAGCCAGTACTCTGGGATCAGCCATGACCCTTCCTTCAAGTTAGAATGAGACATGGGAGCCTGTTGCATGTATTAAATGACTTAGGGACTTTTTTTTCTTTTTTGAGACAGGGTCTCACTTTGTTACCCAGGTTGGAGTACAGTGATGCAAACACAGATCACTGCAGCCTCGACCTCCCGGACTCAAGTCATCCTCCCACCTCAGCCCCCAAGTAGCTGGGACCACAGGCATACGCCACCATGCTCAGCTAATTTTTGTATTTTTTGTAGAGACGAGGTTTTGCCATGTTGTCCAGGCTGGTCTTGAACTCCTGAGCTCAAGCAATCCTCCCGCTTCAGCCTCCCAAAGTCCTGGGGTTACAGGCATGAGCCACCACACCTGACCCCCTTAAGTGTTTTTTTTAAGCTAAAAGTTTAACTTTTTTAGCATCACATGTCTACAGACATCAAAATCATTACTTCAAAAGTCAAAATGTCCTGTTTCTTTCATTGCCCACATCCTGCATGCTACTTCCTAAATATCTCTGTGTTTATTGCTGCATTCTCTCTGACAGATGAGAGACAGGTCTTAGCAAGACAACTGAGCTGCCTCCTTGTTGCGTTCTCAGGCTCCACGGTTAACCTCCCCACTTCCCCCGATTCCCATAGCACTGGGGAGGCCAGAGACGCATAGGGAACAGGCCAAGCCACACAGTTTCCCAGAGAGAAGTATTTTGAAACTGTCAGAAAGCTGATAGAATTGCAAAGTACATGAAATCAGCTACTTAAATTGTGACTACAACACACAGCTATTTATTTTGTGACAGGGTAAAAATTTTCAAACATTTTATCAATAGAATAATAAAAATAAGGAAACCCTATAACCATGTGAATAACACTATCTTGAGGGAAATCGGCCACATTCATGACCAATCAGCCTGTGGCCTGATGCCCCGCCAACATTTTGGTTGGCTGAATTCCAGTCTTTCTTCAGCAGCGAATCTTTGCTTATGTGTGGTTCACAAAGTTGGTGCTCTATAAATTTCAGTGGAATAAATGTGAGACGAATAGAGGTATGAGCATGTGGTCAGATCAGAATCAAAAGTCTTCTTGTCAGAGGTATCTCTTCTCCCAGAACAACTCTAATGATTCTAGAATGTTGATTCAACCCATGTTGATAAAGCATGCAATGGGCACATGACTAGATTCTGTCTCCAACCCCTATTATATGAGGCCATATGACTGGTTCTCACCAATAAGATAGAAGTGGCAGTAATGTGTTACTTCCAAGCTGTGAAAGTTTAGAGTGTGTGCCTTCTCCACATGCTCGCTCTTCCCCATCTGCTGGCGGTGACACCTGGGCAACCTGAAGCCACATATTTCGGAAGGCAGATTCACAGCATGAACAGATCTGGATTCTTGAGTCACCTGACCACAAATATCCACATTGGACTTATGTGATACATAAATTCTTATCATGTTAAGACACTGAGATCTGGGGGTTGTCTGTTGCAGCTGTTATATCTACTCTAATACACGAATCAAGGTAATGAGGCCAAAATGGCAACAAACCAGACTTGTAACACTATCGAATTTGGACTGTTATGGATGCAGAGGGCACAGGAGAGCACTCTGGAGTCAGGAATTCTTGATTTAAATATCATACTAGGGGCCGGGCATGGTGGTTCATGCCTGTAATCCCAGCTTTTTGGGAGGCCAACGCAGGTGGATCACCTTAAGTCAGGAGTTTGAGACCAGCCTGGCCAACACAGTGAAACTCCGTCACTACTAAAAATACAAAAGTTAGCCGGATGTGGTGGCAGGCATCTGTAATCCCAGCTACTCAGGAGGCTGAGGCAGAAGAATTGCTTGAACCCTGGAGGCAGAGGTTGCAGTGAGCCAAAATCATGCCACTGCACTCCAGCCTGGGTGACAGAGTAAGACTCTGTCTCAAAAATAAATAGATAAATCTCATACTAGCTATGTGGCTTTGGTCAAGTTATTCAATCTTTCTGAACTTTGGTTTTTTCATTGATAAAAATTACATAATAATAATATGATCTGAACACTTTGATAGTAGAGTGGCTCGATAGGTCTGCAGAGTGAAGGAGCTGCAGACCTGAGTATTGTTGAGAACTCTAAACCAATCTTCCACCCAGCCCTAGGTCAACCAAGGAACTAAGAGGACAAAAGAAAATGGGCCGGAGACCTTAAAGAAAAGCCCCAAAGAATCAAACTTTGCGCTAAAATTACATCAATGTTTTTCCTACTTCCCATAGAGTCCACAGTTTGGAAACATTCGGAACAGCCTACAATGTCTGATAGAGCTGCTTCTGTGTGTTTGTAAAGCACCCAGCAGAGTGCCTGGTACATGGCAGACACTCAGTACTATTAATAACACTGGCCATTATTATTTTCTCAGGAAGCATTTTGTTATATTGGAAAAGATGTAGATTTCAGAATAAGATTGTTCTTAGAGGCTTTTCTTTTTTTTTTTTTTTTTTTTTTTTTTTAAGACCGATCACATTCTCATCGCCCAGGCTAGAGCACAGTTGGTGCATTCAATGGCTCACTGCAACTTTGATTTCCCAGGCTCAGGTGATTCTCCCACCACAGCCTCCTGAGTAGCTGGGACTACAGGTGTGCACCACCACACCTGGCTAATTTTTGTATTTTTAGTAGAAACAGAGTTTTTCCATGTTGCCCAGGCTGGTCTCTAACTCCTGGGCTCAAGCAATCTGCTGGCATTGGCCTCCCAAAATGCTGAGATTACAGACATGGTCCACCGCACCCAGCAGTAAATTACTCTTAAAGTCTCAGTCTCTTCATCTGTAAAATCTGGATAGCACCTTGCACAGTTATTGTGATGATTCAATGAATGAAAGAGCACCTCTCACATAGAAGGCACTCAACTAGTGATAGCTCTTCAAAACATTCTCAGAGTCCAGGGCCAGCTTCCATTAAACATTTATTATGTGGTGGTCACCGAGCTAGATGAGGCAATACCAGAATTAGGACTTTTACAAAAGAGAAAGACTTAACATTTCAGGGAAATGGATTCATTTTTCAGCAACTCCTTCCCCAGCTCTATGGAGCCCTTCGACAATCATGGCAGTCATCTCCCTTCCCCAGACAAGAGTTAAGACTATATTCTGGAAAAAAAAAAAAAAAAAAAAACCGGCCCCAAATCTCCCACTCTCATTCAGAAATACTCCTTGATCCCAACAACTGTAACTTCCACCTGTCTTCACAGTATTATTCCCCTTTTTCAAAAAATCTTCAGTGACTAACTTCACATTCCTGACGGGAGTGAAGCCCAAACCTCTGCACATGATGTATTGATTAGGAAAACAGTAGCTACTATAAAAATAAACCCCACATTTTAGCAGTGTAACAAAATAGAAATTGATTTATTGGTCAAGTGAAATCTAAAACACATGATCCTGATTAGTGGTCAGCTCTCTGCCAAGTGATGATTCAGGGAACCAGCTTCCTTCCATCCTGTGGCTCCACTATCTTTAACATGTGGCCTTCAGGGTCGCTGTGCCTAAGGTCATCTTCATCAAGCTAGACAGGAAAAAAAAAATGAAGGATCTTTTTTGGAGGGCTTTATGGGCCAGACTTGAAAATGGAACACATTAATTAAAGGAGAAGCTTAAAAATGTGGTCCAGCTGTGTGTCCAATAAAAAGAAAGAAATAGGTTCTGATAAACACATAGCAGGCTCTGGCTCACCTGACATTCAAAACTCTCTATACTCTGGTTTAAGTCTGTCTTTCCAATTTTATCTTCCATTATCCAATTATCCAACTGTAGCTTCTTTTTTGTTGTTGTTGGTGGTGGTGGTGGTTTTTGTTTTGTTTTGTTGTTTGAGACAGAGTGTCACTCTGTTCCCCAGGTTGGAGTGCAGTGGCACCATCCCGGCTCACTGCAACCTCTGCCTCCTGGGTTCAAGCGATTCTCCTGCCTCAGCCTCCCAAGTAGCTGGGATTATAGCCACACGCCACCACACCTGGCTAATTTTTGTATTTTTAGTAGAGACGGGGGTTCACCAGTTGGCCAGACTGGTCTTGAACTCCTGACCTCAAGTGATCCACCCGCCTTGGCCTCCCAATGTGCTGGGATTACAGGAGTGAGTCACCATTCCTGGCTTCCAACTGTAGCTTTTATTCAGCTTTACTGCAATCACAACCAACCCCAAAATCTAAAACAACTTAAAACAACCAATGTTGGCTTTTGATTTATGTATATGCAGGTTGTGGGCAAGCGGCAGCTCAGCTCCACAGGTCTTCTCATTCCCGGACCCAGGCAGAAGGAGCAACTCTCCTGTGGATTATTCCCATTCTAGTGGCAGAGAAGAACAAGAAAGTGGAAACTCATGTGTTCAAACATGGAATGAGTCACATCTGTTCACATCCCGTCAGCCAAATCATGAAACATGACAAAGCCCAAAGTCAATGACATGAGACATCTATTCCTTCTACAGGAGATACTGCAAGTCACATGGCAGTGGGCAGGAATGAGAGAGGAAATAATTTCAAACAATTAGTCCATCCACTACAACTGCCATTTTCCATCTGGAGTACATGGCAGACATTGCTACCCAGCACTCTTTCCTCAGAATCCTCAATACAACATTTCAGGCAGACATTACCAATAATCTGAGTTTGCCTAAATAAATAACTAAAGGTTGAAATTGATGTGCTATTGTGTGACTCTAGGCTCATTATCCATTCCCACCTCCAAATCTTTGCTTTGGCCTAGAAGAAGCTTACCCTCCCCAGTCCCCATCTTGCCAAACTATCCAAATTTAATCTATTCTTCAAATATTTGAATATTTGAAAGCAATGACTATAATTAAAATAATTAATTACATTCATTATTTTAAAATAATGAATATTTTCTATTCATTATTTCAATAAAATTAACTGAATACCTAGCATAGTACCTGACACACATATCTGTTGAATTAATCTGTTTCACATTACCTTGTGCCTTGCACTGAGCATATAAATGCTCAGTGAACATGTGTCTCCTGTTAATGAACCAGCACTGTTCCTTAGAACAATGGGAGTTAGTATCACATGCCAGAGTTTCTGGACTGGGAGTATGGTGACTGCTTGTGCTTAAATCCTGATTCTGCCACTTACTAGCTGGATGACTCCAGGCAAGTCATTAATTGTGCCTCAATCTCATCATGTGTAAAATGGGGATAAAAACAAGGCATATTACATAAGCCTGTTGTATTAAATAGGAAAATTCTTAGCATAGTTTGAACAGATCATAAGCACCCATTTTTAGCTCCGAGACTGTTTTCTTACAGACCCTTATTTTGGGTGGAAGACAAGAGCCAAGAACACTTGAGACTTGGGTCCTTGAACAGACCTCACTCTTAACCCACTCCAGACCTTGAGCTACCTCCTCATCCAGAAACTGGTTCCCTAACTCATAAATCCTGACTAATGACAGACACATCACCTTAATGTTTGTGCAGCTCAGTAACTAATTGTTAAGTGCCTGGAGATCTTCAGATGAAAGACACTCAGAGCAGACACCGCATTCAGTCATAAAAGCAAAACACTACCAAAAAACTTGGAAAAGGCAGAAGCTCCATAACTTAGTGCAGTAGAGAATTAAAGCAGGCACCTAGGAAGAGGAAATCAATCCTTAAGACTGTAATCCTTTAATGCAGAGCCAGAGAAAGAGGTAATTCTGAATGCCTCCGACTAGAGGGATGGAGAATGGCGAGACGGGGGTAGGATGCTCAAGTCTGTAACGTGACTTGGGGTGTGGGAGACGTGTCAATCTTTCACCTCTCCTAAATAAAAACCGGAACGTCAACATATATTGTTATCCTAATTAATTTAAGCCACTTAAAAGGCTTGGGCAAACAGGCCCCTATAAGTGGCTTGTGAATTGCGACAGGTCCTGAATTATGCCAAGCTCTCTTTTCAGTTTCATTCTTCTCATTCCACTGCTCCTACCACCACCTCAGGCAATTTTATCCTCTTCCTAGACCCAGAAGCCACTCTAGGGGAGCCCAGTCCAGATGCGTATTGTCAGGCCCCTTAGCACTGAAATCCTTAAGTTGGAAGAAAATGGTCAACTGTGCAGAACACAACATTCTTACAAGGTCTGTTCCTGAGGTTGAAGTAAAGAAGAAACTGCTATACCCCAGCTATCAGTTTCCCATCCCCAAAATGGTGGGTAGCTGTGGTGTAGTGGCAAGAACACATGACGTGGAGTCAGCCAAGGCTAGTGCAGTTCTACATTTCATAGCTTTGACACTTCACACTGGCTCCTTAACCGTACTTGAGTTTCTTCATCTACAAAGTGTGCATAACGCTAACGCCTATCTCACAGGGGGGTGTGAAAAGTACATGAGGGGGACGCAACAGAAACCGCTCTGCCCACCGTTAAAGCGTTATACAGAAGGCGTTAGAGCCGTAAATCCTCCCCAGCCCCCAACAGCGCACGTTACAAACCAGCAGCCACCCCTCATGCAGCCGGCCCCCTCCTAAGGGATCATGGGCCGTGAAGTCCTTTAATGGCCACACCCTCGTTCTCTGTCATAGGAGTGAGAACTACGCCTCCCAGGACGCCGCCGTGAGGCCGCCGCCACGGACGCCCTCTTCCCCGCCCTCCTTGCGCGCAGCCTTCTAGGATATGTAGTCCTAGATCCGAGCGCGCGGCGGCGAAAGGGCGCGGAAGAACCACAAAACCCAGAAGCCCTCGCGCCCACTCGTCTCCCTCCCCTCGAGAAGTCGGAGTGCTGTTTTTGTTGTTGGTGAAAGGTGAGGGGAACAGCTGATCCATCTGTTGGGTAAGAAACTTGGCCTAATTGGGGGCGATTTTATGGGAGGGCAGAGTTTCCCCACTTTCCAGTTTGGGGAAGGATAACGTAAGGGAACTGTCGAAGGGGGATGCAGGAGCGTTTGGGTTTTAACACTTTCCTTACTGGAGAAGCCACCCCCGCTGTTTGGGGAGTTCTTAGTTTCAAGGGGACCCTGATTAGAGGGGGCGCCCCCTCGTCGTCCTCTCCTTCTTCTCAGTACGTCTCTATAAAGCTGATCCCTTTAGGGGAGCTGAAATCTGCTTATTCTCTCCCAGGCAAGACGTGTCCCCCACACGTCTTCCCTCTCTCCCCTACGCAAATCCAAAGGCCTTTACGACGCTGAATCCCTGGAGGAAGGGGGACCTTCCAAGTAGTAGAATGTCAAGGAACTCTAGAGCCTACAGAGGAGGGGGCGGGACACCCGCTCTCCGCCCGCCATGTGAACATCTGAATCAGGCTACACACCTACATCTTAGGTGCCCAGAACTTTCTTTCGGACATGAAAAACATTTACAGCTGTTACGGATTTTCTTTTTGGGGTGTATTTTAGTGTTCTCCAGGTATAGATCTCTGGGGACAACTTACCCCCACCCTTAGAAAGCTGGAAGAATTACATTTGGAGAAAACATGGACTAGTTTCAACCAGGAATTTTTCAGAGAGATGAACATAAAAAAAAAAAAAAACCTTTTGTTCTACCTATTTTGGGGGCAGAAGTTGCTCCTTTTTGTGTTGCTGGCTCACCTTTATCCACTGAGTTTCTGTTTTCTTTTAAAGCTTCTGTCCCCTAGATTTCAGCCTGGTGTGGGTTTGTGATGTTTGGGGGCGTGCGTATGACTAGTGGCAATGGCTGGTTGGACATGTCGGCTGTGAGTGACACAGGAAGCAGATTAGTGGGCTGGAAAGGAGTGATGAGTAAGAGGGCCATCTCACAGCCCTGGACTGAGGAGTTCTCTTGATCGTTATTATTGTTATCTGTCCTCACCCCACCCTCATATTTTCCAATTAACTCTCCCCAGCTAACTTGGAACACCCCTTCCTCTCAACCCCATCCTATAGTGTGTCTCCAGCTACCGATACAAACAGAGGGAAGGATCGAGGCTGAGGGGAGCAGAGAGAAAATGAGGAGAGAAATACTAAAGTGAAACTAGTAGGTTTCTAGTCCTGCTGCAGGCACAGTCTGGAGAGAAGAATGTTGGGTTCTTTTTTAACTCATCTCCCCTTTCCTCAACGTTAAATATACATTTCCACTTCTTGGGGGCCCTTACTTCCCACTTTCTAGTCTGTTCCCTGCCCCGGGGTGGGGCTTTCCTGGCTCCAGGCCCCCACATTCCATCTCACCACCCCCACCACGTTCCTGCTAAGTGCCTCACTCCACCCTTGAAGTTGCCGCCTCCAGAATTCTTGACTTCCTGGAATAATAAGTCGAGGGACAGAACCTGTCTTTCCTTATATCCTCCCCTTCCCTTTGTCTCTTGGATGCCAGCAGAAGCTTTCTGCTTCCCTGGAATTCATGGGGGTAGACAGCTCAGAGAGATGAAAAGAGAGCTCAGGAGCCTAAGGATTTGGGCTGTCAGTTCCCCCCGACCCCAAGCCGTATTCTAGCTCTGAAAACTCAACCATTCCTTTCAGAGATTAGTTGCTGCTTTCTGATGTCATAACTCATTCCTGGATACAGCTGGGTCAACAAGCTTAGGAGTAGGTAAGGACACCTCTCAATGAGAGGGCCCCACACCTCAGCTGGATTTTGAATTCAAGAGCCAGGATGTGTGGGAGATGGGATGGAGAAATGGAGGCTGTCGACCAAGTCTCAGTGTCCCACGCTCTGTCCCCTCAGTGTCCTTTTGGGAGCAAAATTAGAGAAGTCTGGACCCTCAGAAGGGTCTATAAGCCAGAGAGGGTATAGTGTGAGACAGGATTGGGACTGACTTGGAAGGCCAGACCTACATCCTAGAGACTAAGAGTGATACCTCAAAAATGTTCATAACCCTCAAGGACTGGAAACCAGGTATGGCTTATCTCCAGGTGTAGTGGCAGGGGCTGTGAGTGTGTGTTGCTGGAGCTGTGTGGGGAAGGAGGTGGACTGGAGAGACTTTAGGATATCAACCCTTTCTTTCATAGGAGGACAGATATCTCAAGGCCAGGATGGAAGAATCACCACTAAGCCGAGCACCATCCCGTGGTGGAGTCAACTTTCTGAATGTAGCCCGGACCTACATCCCCAACACCAAGGTGGAATGTCACTACACCCTTCCCCCAGGCACCATGCCCAGTGCCAGTGACTGGATTGGCATCTTCAAGGTATCTCTGGAACCCCTTTTGGCTTAGGTTTATGGGCTGTGGGTTGGTTGGAATAAGGGGAATGATTGGGCTCTTGGATTCTCAACCTCAGGTTGATAGAGAAGAAGAAAGAAACCTGTCACAGATGACAGAGGCAACCTGTGTAATCAAAGCTCATCTTTTCTCCATCTTAACCTTATTCTTTACTGACACATTAGTGTCCCTCCACTTTCCCTTTCTCTTGTCATTGTTGCCACTGTAGCTCCATCCTGCCCCTCTCATTCAACCCCTCTGCCCTTTCTTCCATCCATAGAAGGTATTTCCATGACCATACCTTTCTCCAACCTTGGGCTTTCACAGGTAGAAGCTGCCTGTGTTCGAGATTACCACACATTTGTGTGGTCTTCCGTGCCTGAAAGTACAAGTGATGGTTCCCCCATTCACACCAGTGTCCAGTTCCAAGGTACAAGGGAAGACGGAAAATTGGGAGAGAGGAGCCAAGGGAGTAGAAGTTTGAAAGAAGGTAGTGGGCTCAGAAACATTAAAAGTTAGGCACAAAGGACAAGGAAAAATAAATGAAAATAAATATAATGAGAATATATCCAACAGGGCTCAGCAGATAGAAAATCATGGGATTATTGCAGAATCAGTGACTTAGAAACAGAAGGAACATCAGAGGACGTCTAGTCCCATGTCCTACCCAAAGAAGGAAAAACCAGGGAGTAAGGAAGATGGAAAGGTAGCATTATGTGGTGAGAAGAGGGAACGACCTGGGTTCAAATCTCACCTCTAACACTTAAAAGCTGTTTGGCCTTGGGCAAATTACATAACCTCCCTGTGTCTGTTATCTTAACAGTAAAAGGGGATGCCTGGTTTATAGAAACATTATGAGGATTTAAAATGAAAGCTGTAGGCCAGGCGTAGTGATCCCAGCACTTTGGGAGGCTAAGGTGGGTGGATCACTTGAGGTCAGGAGTTCAAGACCAGCCTGACCAACATGGCAAAATCCTGTCTCTACTGAAAATACAAAAAAAATTAGCCAGGATGGTGGTGCATGCCTGTAGTCCCAGCTACTCATGAGGCTGAGGCAGGAGAATCTCTTGAACCCAGGAGGCACAGGTTGCAGAGAGCCAAGATCGTGCCACTGCACTCCAGCTTTGCAACAGAGCAAGACTCTGTCTCAAAATAAAATAAAATTAAAAAAAAACTGTTACCACAGTGTCTGGTACATGGTAGGCGCTCACTACATGGTGAGTAGCATTATTATGATTATGATAGAGGGGGAGTGGGTTTGGGAGAGAAAGGAAGGAGAGGGATAGGCAGAAAGGAGAGAGAAGAGTACCCTAGGAAAAGAAATGGCCTGTGGGAGGTGGAGAAGAGAAGAAACAGTATATGGAATACTGAGCAAGGGGCTGGAGCCAAGGACAGTGGATCATTTGGGGTCCTGGGTCCATTCTTCTTCCCACAGCCAGCTACCTGCCCAAACCAGGAGCTCAGCTCTACCAGTTCCGATATGTGAACCGCCAGGGCCGGGTGTGTGGGCAGAGCCCCCCTTTCCAGTTCCGAGAGCCAAGGCCCATGGATGAACTGGTGACCCTGGAGGAGGCTGATGGGGGCTCTGACATCCTGCTGGTTGTCCCCAAGGCAACTGTGTTACAGGTGAGAAAAGAGCAACAGAGTTATTCTCAGGCAAGGGAGTGGGAGACAGCATTGCAAGAGGGCCCTTCCCACCTTACCCTCCCCTCATCTGTGGCCTCAACTAAAGACCTCACTGAAAGTTAGACAAGGTCCTGCCTTCAGGAAAGTCTCAGTCTAACATAGACATACATGAACATGTAAGGCAGGAAAGGAGACCACCCACAGGCCAGTGTAACTCAGGATTTCATAAGAACTTTTGCAGCCTTCCTTCTCTACGCGCTACATACTGCCTTATGCCCTAGAGGAAGATCTAAAGGGTGGAGGGCGGCTACTCGAGGGAACATTCAGAGAAAAGGGAGCACAAGACCTGCTTCCAGGGTGAGTGGGGAGTGAGAGCAGATAGGCAAGGCCCCAGATCTGTACTGTCCGATACTAAAGGCTCTTAACTATATATGGTTCTTGAGCACTTCAGATGCAATTAATCCAAACTGAGATGTACTATAAGGGTAAAATATACTCCAGATTTTGAAGACTTAGTATTTTTTTTTTTTTTTTTTT
>NW_012104410.1:401575-403751 GCF_000951045.1 Mandrillus leucophaeus | reverse complement strand
TGTTTATATCTCACATAAGTGAAAGATGTGTGATGAGCTCCTACTCTCTATTGTGTTTTCACCATTATGATTCTCATTTGAGCCCTACAACAATTCAGACTAAGGGATCATGTTACAGATGAGGACATGTTTCTTAACTTAGAGAAGTTAAGAAACTTGTTCAAAATCACATAGCCAGCTGGGTGTAGTGGCATGCGCCTATAGTCCCAGCTACTGGGGAAACACTGTAGTGGAAGGATTGCTTGAGGCCAGGAGTTTGAGGTACTGTATGCTGTGGTTGCACCTATGGCTAGCCACTGCACTCCAATCTGGGCAACATAGTGAGACCCTGTCTTTAAAAAAATCACATAGCTAGTAAAAATTGCATTGAAGATTTGAACCCAAGTCTGTCCAACTCCAGAGCAGATAGGGTAAAATTAAGGGAGCCATCCCTTGTGTTTGTGTTCATTGACATGCCACACAAGGGATTCCTGCAATTGCTGGGTGAGGAAAGGGCCAGGCCTAGGGTGGGGAAAGGTAAGAGGGATGGGCAATTCAGAGTGCCGTGAGCTGGTGCATCTGACTGGGTGATGGACAGGATTCGGTAGCACACCTAGCATCCCCTTCCTCACCTCTTTATAGCCCAAAGCTATATAACTTCCCAACCCCAGAATGCACCTGGAGTGTGGTAAGGATGGAACCTTAGAAGGGGTACTCCACCAGCACACTCCCCTTCTTCTGCCGCCTGTAGAACCAGCTCGATGAGAGCCAGCAAGAACGGAATGACCTGATGCAGCTGAAGCTGCAGCTGGAGGGACAGGTGACAGAGCTGAGGAGCCGAGTGCAGGAGCTCGAGAGGGCTCTGGCAACTGCCAGGCAGGAACACGCGGAGCTGATGGAACAGTATAAGGTGGGAGCTGGGCCAGGTAGGGGGTAGGGTCTGGCTGCTCATCCAGTGTGCAAAATCTAAACCCACTGAAGAGAGTGAAGGAGAGATGTTAGTGGGCTTTTATGATGGTTCTGACATCAAGAAAATAGGTTTAAGGGGTAATGGTTGGGATTAAACTTGATATGACAAGAGACGTGTTCCAAACTTGTAATGAGACTCAGTTCTTTGAACATAGGAATGCTGAGGTAAGGTGGAGGTGGCCACGTTGATAGGTAAAGGAATGTTCCAGCAGTTTCTTTTTCAAGGAAGGCAATGTGATAGCCAGGTGGGAGCAGTCAGACCCTGGTGTGCTCTTCCTAAGCCTTTGTTCCACTACTTGAGAGATGAATCCCAACCTCCCTTTTCTTCTGGGGGAAACTTAATTTCAGGGGATTTCCCGGTCCCATGGGGAGATCACAGAAGAGAGGGACATCCTGAGCCGGCAACAGGGAGACCATGTGGCACGCATCCTGGAGCTGGAGGATGACATTCAGACCATCAGTGAGAAAGTGCTGACGAAGGAAGTGGAGCTCGACAGGTAAGGGGAGTCCACTGACCCCGTCACTTCCTCTCCTTTCCATGACCCCCACGCTCCAGCCCCCTCTCTCAGGCGGGCAGACCTGCTGTCTGCCTCACATGCTTTCTCTTTCCCTCCTACCCTCACTCATGCTAGTCCAATTACTGGGGATACCCTTTTCTGCCGAGCTCTCTACCATCTTTCCGCACGCTATTCTGTATTCCTTTGCTTTGGAAATAATCATAGTTACCACTTATCGTGCAGCAAAAGCTGAGCAAGAGCTAGGAGTGGAGGATTTGGAAGAAGAGAATGGATGAAAGTCAGTGCAAGATAAGAGAGGATGGATTTCAGATTTGGCAGCAGGAAAGATAAGATTGGACTGTGTTCTTACTATTAAGAAACATTAGAACTGGTGATCCGGGAATGTTATGGAATCTCTCCTCTGGAAAAAAAGATACAAATCATAGACTCTTAGCATTGGGAATGTAAGATATGTATGAGGGTATGTAAGAGGTCACCCTCAAGAGGCAGCCTCTTTAACATTTGACAGCTGTCATTTTTGTATCTCTTGTATTGAGCCAAACTCTACTCTCCTACAACTTAGCAGGGGGTCCCGAGACCTCTGGAGCCACATAAAATAAATTTCTTTCTGCTTCCAGAAAGTTGTTTCCTCTACCAAGTAGCATAAATATTGACCACCACCTCCCATGTCTCCCTTCAAATTTTCACCGGTTTAAATACTCTAGTTCCTT
>NW_012104410.1:399301-400215 GCF_000951045.1 Mandrillus leucophaeus | reverse complement strand
GCTGGCAAGAGGAGCAGAGTGCTCAGGCCCAGAGACTGAAAGACAAGGTGGCCCAGATGAAGGACACCCTAGGCCAGGCCCAGCAGCGGATGGTGCTGTCTCTTATACACATCTAGATGTGTATAAGAGACAGGCTCTGGGCCTAGAGCAGCAGCAGCAGAGCACAAGACAGAGGCCTGAGTCCATTCCTTCTCTGGGTGGAGCAGATTGTCTGACATGTCATCCCACCAATCACAGGCTTAGAGACACAGTGAAGGCCCTGACTCGGGAACAGGAGAAGCTTCTTGGGCAACTGAAAGAAGTACAAGCAGACAAGGAGCAAAGCGAGGTAAGAGGCTCAGAGTTGATTTGCTTTCTCCATTGTCCAGTCAGTGTTTGATTCCCTTTCGAGAGCCAGACACCAAAGGGAATACAAATGTAAAGAAGACATTGACATTGTGTGCACTCCACTAGGGAATATAAGACATATACCCAAATCAGGATCAGTCAGAGTGGAAAAGTGGAATATAAGAGTACAATCTCAGCTCAGTGCAACCTCTGCCTCCTGGGTTCAAGCAACTCTCATGTCTCAGTTACCTGAGCAGCTGGGATTACTGGCGCATGCCACCATGCCCAGCTAACTTTTGTATTTTTAGTAGAGACAGGGTTTCACCATGTTAGGCAGACTGGTCTCGAACTCTTGACCTCAAGTGTTCCGCCTACCTCAGCCTCCCAAATTGCTGGGATTACAGGTGTGAGCCACTGCACCTGGCCTCAAGAGAAATCTAATAAAGTATTGTAGAGCTCCAGGGAGGTGTATGAGTGCACATCTTGTTAGAGACATAAGAAAAGTCTTTTTAAAAGGGGTGTGGAGGCCAGGCACAGTGGCTCACGCCTGTAATTCCAGCACTTTGGAAGGCCAAGGCAGGCGGATC
>NW_012104410.1:389240-397591 GCF_000951045.1 Mandrillus leucophaeus | reverse complement strand
CAGTTGAATGTGTGGGTGAAGTGTTTGAGATAAGGCCTCGGTTAGACTGTGGAGGATCTTGAGTTTCATTTTTATTCCACAAGCAGTGAAAGGCTTTGATGATTTTTCAAGCAGGGGTGACATGAACTGTACTTATGGCCAGGTGTAGTGGCCCACACCTGTAATCCCAACATTTTTGGAGGCGAAGGCAGGCGGATCCCTCGAGTCAGGAGTTCAAGACAAGCCTGGGCAACATAGTAAGACCCTGTCTCGTCTCTAAAAAAAAAAAAAAAAAAAAAAAAATCACAAAAACTAGGCAGGCATGGTGGCACACACCTATAATCCCAGCTACTTGGGAGGCTGAGTTGAGACAATTGCTTGAGCCCAGGAGTTGGAGGCTGCAGTGAGCTGTGACCATGCTACTTCACTCCAGTCTTGGCGACAGAGTCAGATCCTATCTCTAAAAAAGAACATAACTGTACTTAAAAAATCAGAACTGTACCTAAAGAAGAATAATCTGATTGCCTTGTGGAGAATGAGCTAGTTATAAAGTTATTCAGCAGTCCAAGCAAGGAATAACCAGAGTCAGATAACGTGGTTGTGGTGGTAACAGAGGAGGGGAAATGGCTGTGACCAGGATGGAGAAGCAATAGGCTTTTCTGTGGGCTGCTAGGGAGAGGACAGAGCCAAGCATGGCACCAAGGACATCAGGTTACTCCATCCTGAGTAACGTGGGAGCTAGTTGTTACCATGGACGGAAATAAGAGTAGGAAAGACTGGGATGGGGTAGGAGGTAGACTGTTGAGTTTGAGGGGCCTGTAGGGCATGAAGACTGAGTTTTGATTTAAGAGAAAGAATGGAGTAGCAGAAATGGTACATGGAATGCCTACATGGAAGACCCGAGGCTATAATGCTGGATACCTCAATTTGGGAGCTGGAGACTGGATATGCAGGATTGAGTCCTTTGAGCTGAGAACCCAAGAAGGGCTGGCAATAGTTGAAGGCTTGAGTGTGTGTTAAATCTGAGAAGTGGAACCTTGACCACTCTCATCACAATGGGTTCACCTCCCGAGCCACCCCAACACACATACCCCTTTCCTTACCTGCTTTCCGCTTCCATCAGGCTGAGCTCCAAGTGGCACAACAGGAGAACCGTCGCTTAAATTTGGACCTGCAGGAGGCCAAGAGCTGGCAAGAGGAGCAGAGTGCTCAGGCCCAGAGACTGAAAGACAAGGTGGCCCAGATGAAGGACACCCTAGGCCAGGCCCAGCAGCGGATGGTGAGTGAGGCCCCTTGGCAACAGGAAACAGGGAAAGTTCCAAGGGCAAGTTATAGAAAAGCCTAAGTGTCTAAAGAGAAGGGGAAGACATGGCTAAAGACGAAACAACACAACCCCGAGTCCTAATGCAGTGGAGTGGAGGGAGCGTGGTTACCTCCCTGGCTGACAAACGGTTCACTGGGAACTCTGATCTCCATCTCCTCCTTTCTCCTGAGGCTGAGCTGGAGCCCCTGAAGGAGCAGCTTCGAGGGGCCCAGGAGCTTGCAGCCTCAAGCCAGCAGAAAGCCACCCTTCTTGGGGAGGAGTTGGCCAGCGCAGCAACAGCCAGGGACCGCACCATAGCCGAACTACACCGCAGCCGCCTGGAAGTGGCTGAAGTTAACGGCAGGCTGGCTGAGCTCGGTTTGCACTTGAAGGAAGAAAAATGCCAATGGAGCAAGGAGCGGGCAGGGCTGCTGCAGAGTGTGGAGGTAGAGGGATGGGGGGGCACCTGGCAATCTGATGGCCACTGCCCCCACCTCTGTGGGGACTCCTACATGTGGTCAGACCCTTTGGGAGGAGAGAAGAGGGGTTGAGAACCTTAGAGGACTCAGGTGGAGAGGGGCTTTGAGGGAGGTACACTTTACTTTCTAGGCATGACCCATCCCTAACCGGGGTATCCCAATCCTGATCACCAGAGTACCTTCCTTGGAACACAAACATTTTCTGTCCTAGGCCCCAGACCCTGCCATAATGCCCATTCCTGATCAAGCAGCACCTGCCTTCATATCCTGTCCTTCATTCAGAGGGTATAGGAAATGAAGGCAAAAGGGGGAAAGTGCTCTAAAAATGATGCTTTAAATAAAGGAAAGGACACAGTAAGGGATAGTGCTAATGACAGTGGCGTTCCTTTTTCTTCCCCTCCCACCCTCCCATTTTCCTTCTTGGCTATCTCCCAGGCAGAGAAGGACAAGATCCTGAAGCTGAGTGCAGAGATACTTCGATTGGAGAAGGCAGTTCAGGAGGAGAGGACCCAAAACCAGGTGTTCAAGACTGAGCTGGCCCGGGAAAAGGATTCTAGCCTGGTAAGGCACCCAGCCACCAAGGGTCCTGTCCTGTGGCCTCCTGAGGCGTCCATACCCCTTCTCTCTGTCTTGGGTATGGGCTCAGAAGTACTAGGTGTCCACTTACATGTTGGGTGGCATTTCACTTGCGCAAGCAAGCCGTCGTTGGTTTGAAATATGCATTTTTTGCCGGGCGCGGTGGCTCAAGCCTGTAATCCCAGCACTTTGGGAGGCCGAGACGAGCGGATCACAAGGTCAGGAGATCAAGACCATCCTGGCTAACATGGTGAAACCCCGTCTCTACTAAAACATACAAAAAACTAGCCGGGCAAGGTGGCGGGCGCCTGTAGTCCCAGCTACTCGGGAGGCTGAGGCAGGAGAATGGCGTAAACCCGAGAGGCAGAGCTTGCAGTGAGCTGAGATTCGGCCACTGCAGTCCAGCCTGGGCGACAGAGCGAGACTCCATCTCAAAAAAAAAAAATGCATTTTTTCCTGCTCTCAGGGCACACATCTGGGCCCAGTAGAGGTGACTTAGGAGAATTATAGAGTGGCTCCTTGGTATGACCAAGGCCTCTGCACCCCAGTCTACAGGCAGTCATCCAGGACCCACTCAAGAGGCAGAGACTAAGACTTAGAAAACTGAGTCTCTGGGTCCGAAGACACAGGACTCATGGAAGAAGAGTGTTGGGAATTCCCGTGTGCGTCAGAGCAGGAAGGAAGCAGGGACATGGGGAGACCTGATCCTAGATTGTTGGTCCTGGTCCCAGAGCCCAGGTTCTTGGGGGTACATTCTAGGCTCCAGATTCCATCGGGCCCTCTTCCCTCAGGTACAGTTGTCAGAAAGTAAGCGGGAGCTGACAGAGCTGCGGTCAGCCCTGCGTGTGCTCCAGAAGGAAAAGGAGCAGTTACAAGAGGAGAAGCAGGTGAGCACCCAGGCCCTGTGGATGCCACAGGTGAGGAATTGAGGGCTAGAAACTTTGTAAATTCCCATCATCTCTTGGCTTAGAAACTGTTCTCTCCAAGAGGGCCCATACCCTGGCTTCTCTTATTAGCGGACTTGGCAGGACAGGGAATGATCTCTGGGAGAAGGGAGGGATGTAAGTGGTGAAGCAGGGGTGCTGGGGGGAGTGTCTGCCTGAAGTCGCCCCAATCTTTGCTGAAGGCATCTAATCCTGAGGAGCTAAGAGTTCTTGGGTGCAGAGAATGGCTCTGCAGGCTAGCAAGATTGGTACCTTCACGTTCTCTAGCACCTGCCTTTTTCCTTCCCAATTCCAGGAATTGCTAGAGTACATGAGAAAACTGGAGGCCCGCCTGGAGAAGGTGGCAGATGAGAAGTGGAATGAGGATGCTGCCACAGAGGATGAGGAGGCCGCTGCAGGACTGAGTCTGTATAACCCCAGTCTTACAACACCTCTTCCCCTCTCTACCCTCCGCTGTTGAGGAAGGCTCCATGTAACCTTGCTGGGAGCTGCCTCTGCCTTCTATGTGTTTTGCCTTTTCTTTCCCAGCCCCTGGCCCCTGTTTAGTCTAATGATACCCCTCATCCAGAGGAGACAGCTGGTCCAACCTTCTCACAACACATCCTTCTTCTCTGCCTGCTTCATCTCCTACAGGCTGCCCGGCAGCTCTGACAGACTCGGAGGATGAGTCCCCAGAAGACATGAGGCTCCCACCCTATGGCCTTTGTGAGCATAGAGACCCAGGCTCCTCTCCTGCTGGGCCCCGAGAGGCTTCTCCCCTCGTTGTCATCAGCCAGCCGGCTCCCATTTCTCCTCACCTCTCTGGGCCAGCTGAGGACAGTAGCTCTGACTCGGTGAGCAGTGGAGGAGCCTGTACAGAAGCAGTAAGGAGGGGTAGGGCCAAACCCAAGTGTCCCAGCCTGGAGTGCAGCACGATCTTGGCTCACTGCAGCCTCTGCCTCCTGGGCTGAAGCAATCCTCCCACCTCAGTCTCTCAAGAGTAGCTGGGACCATAGGCACGCACCCCCAGCTAGTTAGAGCAAGAACCTTAGCCATACAGGGCTCTTTTTCCCAGGAGAGAAGAGGCAGGCCCAGCCTCTCTTCAAGGCCACACCAACAGATATCATCCCAAAACCCAGACCAGCCCAATAGCCTCACTGCTTCTCCTCCGCACTCATTCTCTTATTACCCACCAGCCCCTCAAAACGCCTCTCCTGCCGCACCCTTCCTAAGCCCCTCAGGTCACTATCCTAGCCTTGGCTGCTCTTCCCATACTGTCCCAATGTGCTGCTCCCCCATCTTGGGACACCACTCCAAAGCCCAACCCTATCTCTTCGGCATCCAGGAGGCTGAAGATGAGAAGTCAGTCCTGATGGCAGCTGTGCAGAGTGGGGGTGAGGAGGCCAACTTGCTGCTTCCTGAACTGGGCAGTGCCTTCTATGACATGGCCAGGTGAGTTCAACCAGCAAGGCCAGGAGGGAGGTGGTAGGAGGTCAGAGGGAAAGGGCATCCGTGTGGACAGTCACCAGGCCCTGCTGCCAACCCCTTCCCTTCTTGGCCTCAGCCAAGAAAAGGAGATACAGGTATGGTTAACAACAAAAATGACTCACTGCTCCAAATCCCAGATGCCTTCAAGTAATCCCTCCCCCTATCTTATCAATGCACTCAGAGGTCCTGCCTTTAACTGGCTTCTATGTTGTTCTAGCACCATCTTCTGCAGAGCCCAAATTGCCCTGCTTCCCCTCTCTCCTGCCTCTACCCCTTCCCCAACCACCAGGTAGGTACCTAGGATCCTCCGGGGAGGAAGGGAGGTGACCACGGCCCCCAGGGATAGGAGCAGAGAGAAGATTGGGATCCAGCATCCATCTGGCTACACCTGAAATGCTTTCCCTCTTCCCTCACTTCCCTGGGTGACCCTTAGGGAAGGGAACCTACAGGGCTGGGGGTTTCGGTATCAGGTTGTCCCCTTCTGCCTTCCCTTTTATTCCCAGGGTCAAGGGGCAGGCACAGGGAAGAGATTTGATCATCTAGTCCCAGTTTTGCCTGGATGTGAGATGGGCTCAGGGCAGGGAGGGGGTGATGCTGTCATCCTTCCCGGCTGGAGCAGGAAGATGAAGGACGATGTCAGACTCATTTTCAGCCTCATTAGGCAGCAGACGGAGATGGAGGGAGGAAAGCAGGAGGTTGGGGGATGGGCTCTGCACTGCAGAGACCAGCAGAGACTAAAGAAGAGAGGACATGGGGAACTGGAAAAATAAGGCTTCCAGGGTTGTGGGGAGAAAGACCCTGTGGGAGAGGCCAGGATGCTGCGTTTGGCACAGGATAACCTGGCAACCCAGGCACATGGGTCCTGCTCCCTGAAGTCTGCAAGTCAAGAAGGGAACAGAGCACGCCGACCCTCTCCCTTTCCACTCTGTCTCTCTTAGTGGCTTTACAGTGGGTCCCCTGTCAGAAACCAGCACTGGGGGCCCTGCCACCCCCACATGGAAGGAGTGTCCTATCTGTAAGGAGCGCTTTCCTGCTGAGAGTGACAAGGATGCCCTGGAGGACCACATGGATGGACACTTCTTTTTCAGCACCCAGGACCCCTTCACCTTTGAGTGATCTTACTCCCTCATACATGCACAAATACACACTCATGCACACACACACTCACACACATGCATACACTTAGGCCTCATGCCCATTTTCTATCACACTGGGCTCCATGATATTCTGTTCCCTAAGAACCACTTCTGTGTGCCCTATTTTCATCCCAGGATTTCTCAGTTCATCCTCTCCTACCTGGCTCTTTTGTCCCAGGGAGGGGTCCTGTTCGGAAGCAGTGGCTGAATTTACCCCCTGAAAGTGGTTTTGGAGGAACCAGGATGGAGGAGGCCTTCCCCTGTGGGAATAGAATCGTCCACTCCTAGCCCTGGTTGCTTCTGATACTCACACAGCCACTGCACACACATACTCACACTCACACTCCCTTGTCTGATGCCCCAAAGCCAATTCCTGGGGCACCCTACCCTCTCTAATTTGGGGTTTCTGTTTGTTTACCTGAGTTTTCTCTGGGGCCTGCATAGAGGCAGCAGCATGGACCTCACGGCCTCTCAGGTCCCTTTTGGTTCTCAGCTTCGTTGGTTCCTCTTTCTGTTCCCCCCATTGCCTTCTGCGCCCCACCCTGGCCTTTTCCATAACCTTAGGTATTCAGTTTGGAGGGTTTTTTGTATTTTTGAGGATTCCTGTATTCTGTATCCTGTCCTCGCATCTCCTCACATGGAAAGAAATAATGTATTTGTGCCTTCTGTGAGGGATGGGGGGAACAAGTGGTCCCAGGTATCCCCATTTCCCAGCCCCCCCTCCCTCTCCAGGTCCCCCCATAGCAATAAAAGCTTCCCCCTGATATCCATCCCTTTGTAGTTTGAACAAATATATTTATATGATATGTATGACTGTTGTCACAAAATGTGTTCTTACCATGAGGTGTGACTGGAGCACAGAGCCCAAACCTCCGGCTCTTGGACCCTGGTGGAGGGAGGGGGGAAAGAGGGGACGCACCCCTACCTCATGGCAGGGGATGCTGGGCAGTTACTCTCCTGTCATGCCTCCTGGTGTGCTGGCCACCAGTGGGTTGTCTCAAGTGGGAGTCTGGCTTGGATAATACGGCAGTTGGGGAGGGAGCAAACTGATGGGTCCATGTCAGTTCTGCTTAGGGTTTAGCCCCAGGGTGGGTGGGTGCTGTGGAAAAGTGGGACAAGTTTTCCACTGCCCAGACCTTCAGCTTTCATAGCAGCCATCACTGTACCTTATGCCAAAGGATAGGCTTTATTGCTGTCAAGAGTATACACCTTTGAGTACTTAGTAAAAAATGCCCTAAGCCTTATACCTCTAAAGGCGATTTTATATTCCTCCTGTTTCTGTTTCTGTTGCTTTCTCTGTTGCCATCCCCTCATACCTGTGTGCACACTCTGACTCAACAGTCACAAAAACACATTCATCCACTTAACCAGCTTCACAGGCTAGACAGACACATACACAGCATCGTAAAGCATTTGTTAAGGACCTGCACATTCACCACGGCTCTCAGCAATGCCCTGCACAAGCACATGCCTACAACCCCCTTATCCTCCAACCCAATAGCTCCCTTCTCAGCTGCCCTCCACTCCCTTCAGGGGCCCTGTGTGGACCACCCCCACCATTCCCTGTCTCCATTCACCTGAAATGCTCCTGTCCACCCCCTTTCCAGCCCCACCTGGATGACATCTTACATCCTTCCTTCTTCCCTCACGTCTCTGTCTCCTAGCAACCCCATCTCGTTCCCTGAATCCCTTCCAAGGAAATTAGAGATAATGGATCTCTCCTCTCTCCATCTCAACCCCTCTTTATTGATCCTCCTTTAATGAAAGTTAATTATAACAATGATTTAATTAATAGAATCCCTCTCTTCCTTTATTGCTTCCCGTATTAAGACTATTAATAAATACGAGCTGGGCTGACAGAGGCATCCATCACCCGCGTGGGATTCCCCCCATCCCTCCTTTTACCTTCCCTCTCTCCCCCTCCCTCTCTTGGCCTATAAACTTGCCGGGGTAGTGGGGGTTAATCAGAGAGGAATTATGAGCCAACATCCCCAGCAGGAGGTGCATTTAATGAAATCATGTGTGATTTATTTTCTGGGGGAGGTTGGGGCGAGAAGAATCTGGGACCCACACCTCCTGGCTTCCAGAGGATGGCTGCCTTGTGCCAAAAAGGAGAAAAGTAGACAAACAGGGACCCAGGCCTCTGCTCCCATGCCACAGCCCTTGCCAAGCCACACATATACCCACAGGAGCCACATGGCTAGCTGCACAAGGCCACTGATAACAGACGCTGTCAGACAAAGCACTTAAGAGGACTATGGTATAGGTTTTGTTCTTTCCCACCTCCAAAACTTCACATGGGTCCTTCTCACCTTCCTTTCTCTCCAGCCCTATTCTGCTTCACTGTCCTGAATCTGCTTCATACTCCCCTCCTCCATGAAGCCCCCCAATCCCCCACCAGGCTCCTCAACATGGATATCTAGAGTTTCTAGCTGCTCCTTTCTTTTTTTTTTTTTTTTTTTTTTTT
>NW_012104410.1:386997-388999 GCF_000951045.1 Mandrillus leucophaeus | reverse complement strand
CTCGGCCTCCCAAAGTGCTGGGATTACAGGCTTGAGCCACTGCGCCTGGCCTAGCTGCTCCTTTCTCTACCCTTTGTGTGTCTTTCTGGGGTGCAATCTGCAATTTCAGACTGGGGGTGCCACAAAAGTGTGGGGCCATTTCTCTTCCTTACTCATGATTTGCCTATCCCAGTATCCAAAGCATGGCCCCCGACATAGAGGGAGCTCAAGGAAAGGTAATTGACTGCATGGACCAGAGGAAACCCAGGGGCAGCCGGGTTCCAGTTCTAGTTCTCTCTCCTATTCACTGAGTGGTATTTGGCAACTCAAGCCTTTCTTCTTATCTCTCTTCTATAATGGATCATCCCTTTCCTCCCTGCTCCCCAGCATCCATGCAGAAGCTGATAGACCTGAATGGGCTTGAGACTCTAATGTGAAAGGAGATATCAGCCAAGTAGCAAATAGGAACTTGTGTCAGTATTTGGTGGTGAAAGAATGAATCCAAACACACCACTCCCCACTTACTGAACCTCAATGACTGCCTGTTACCTATAGGAACGAGCAATGTAGATTGCTTAGTGTGCCAGTCAGGGTCTTCACTATCTGGTCCCAACTTGCCCTTCCATTTCCCATGTACCCTAAGGAACCCTGTACTCCAGTATAACAGAACCATTCCACAAAAACATGCACTACTTTCCTCCTAGCTCAAAGGATACCACCTGCATGAAGCCTTACTTGACTGTCCTCAGTTATCCTTTGACATACCACATAGAGCACTTTATAAAAAGATGCTACGTGTGTTTACAACTTTTTCTTCTCCCTAAACTATAAGCAACTTGAGGGCAGATTCTGCGCTTATACATCACTGTGTTCCTAAAATCTAGTATAGAGACTGGAACATAGGACCAGTCCTCCAAAAATAATTTTAAATTATTTTAATGAAATGTTTTATACATACAAAATAATACATGTAATGAATAATAAAATGAACATCATTGAGCTCACCAACCAGCTTCAAATAAACATTACCAATACCATTAAATGAAGTGCCATATGTTGCTTGAAAGAACAAAATGCGATGTCAGTTGGGATAGAGGTGTTTCTTCTTTTTTTTAAACAGAGTCTTGCTCTGTCGCCAAGCCTGGAGTGCAGTGGCACGATCTCAGCCCACTGCAACCTCCGCCTCCCAGGTTCGAGTGATTCTGCTGCCTCAGCCTCCTGAGTAGCTGGGATTACAGGCACGTGCCACCATCCCCGGCTAATTTTTGTATTTTTAGTAGAGACGGGGTTTCACCATATTGGTCAGGCTGGGGGATAGAGATGTTTCTATTAATTCAGGATACTTACAGAGTGCTCTGTGTGGGTCAGGTGCCAGGGAATGGAGATAGAATAGTCAAAAACCCCACCCTCAGAGAGCTCGTAGTTGACATAAATTACCAGATACAAGGAAACAAGATAAATGCTACGTTAGAGGTATGCACAGCATGCTACGGGACCACAGAGAGGCAGATACTTAAGAAGACTGGGGAAGGCAGAGCTTCCCACAGGTGATAATGTGGGGTAGACATGAGCCAAGCACGTGCAGGCAGAGAGAACAAAACATGCAAAGACAACTTACTCAGAAGTCTATACACTTCAGGTAGGGCTGCCAAGTGAGGATCTTACCCAATGTGGGAAGTGAGGCTGGAAAGGTGAACTCCTGACATTTATTCATACATTCACTCAACAAGTATTAATTGAGTGTCCACTATGTGTCAGGTGCTGTTCTAGAAATTGGAGAAACAGCATGAACGAAATAGGAATTGGCTAGGTACAGTGGCCTGTAATCCCAGCAACTTGGGGGGCCAGCTTTGAGCCCACGAGTTCAAGACCAGTCTGGGCAACATAGCAAGATCCCTTCTCTAAACGATTTTTTTTTTTTTTTTTTTTTTTTTTTTTTGAGACGGAGTCTCACTCTGTCGCCCAGGCTGGAGCGCAGTGGTGCAATCTCAAAAAGTGGGCAGACTTTGCTGGCAGACCTGAG
>NW_012104410.1:379607-380792 GCF_000951045.1 Mandrillus leucophaeus | reverse complement strand
TCTGGCTAGCCAGATGTGAGGCACACTCTGAAGTAATGTAAAGCCGAAGCCTGTGCTGTCCACTAGGGCAGCTGCCAGCTGCACCAGCCACCCTTGAAACGTGGCTAGTCCAAATTGAGATTATATAAATGTAAATTATGTAACAGATATCAAGGAATTAGAATCAACAAAATTTAAAATAGCTCAGTAAGTGTATATTGATTGCAGACTGAAATGATAACATTTTGGATATATGGCTTAAATAAATGTTAGCATTTAATTTCACCTGGTTCTTTTTTTTTTTTTTTCTTTTTTTTGAGACAGAGTCTTGCTCTATCACCCAGGCTGGAGCGCAGTGGCGGGATCTCGGCTCACTGCAACCTCCGCTTCCTGGGTTCAAACAATTCTCCTGCCTCAGCCTCCCGAGTAGCTGGAATGATTACAGGCGCCTGCCATCACACCTGGCTGATTTTTTTTTTATTTTTAGTAGAGACGGGGGTTTCACCATTTTGGCCAGGCTGGTCTCAAACTCCTGACCTAGTGATCCACCCGCCTTGGCCTCCCAAAATGCTGGGATTACAGGCATGAGCCACCGCGCCCAACCTCACCTGGTTCTTTTCACCTTTTTTTCTTTTTTCAATGTGGCCATTAGAAAATTTAAAATTATGTGTTTGATTCATATTACATTTCTACTGCACAGCACTGGTCTAAGCCCTGCCACAGAATAGGACCTCCACAGCCTGGACGTGCCCAGACTCCCAAATGTTCTTTAATCACCTCAAACTCACAATATCCTTCCTAGCTGGAAAACAAATGCCTGAAATCCCCAAGATTGCATTTTTGTTGCACCTCTGTACCCCATACTGCCAATCCCATAACCCAGGGCCAAAGATTTCAGTCCTCAAGGTCAGGCACAGTGGCTCACACCAGTAATCCCAGCATTTTGGGAGTCTGAGGAGGGAGGATCGCTTGAGGCTAGAAGTTTGAGATCAGCCTGGACAACATAGTGAGACCCCCATCTCTATTTCTTTTCTAAAAAACTGGAATTTTCTGGCCGGGCGTGATGGCTCAAGCCTGTAATCCCAGCACTTTGGGAGGCCAAGACTGGCAGATCATGAGGTCAGGAGATCGAGACCATCCTGGCTAACATGGTGAAACCCCATCTCTACTAAAAAATACAAAAAACTAGCCAGGCGTGGTGGCAGG
>NW_012104410.1:375319-376807 GCF_000951045.1 Mandrillus leucophaeus | reverse complement strand
AATAATACAGTATAACAACTGTTTACGTAGCATTTACATTGTATTCAGTATTATAAGTAATCGAGATAATTTTAAATATATGGGAGGATATGGTAGGTTATATGCAAATATACCATTTTATACAAGGAAATTGAGCATCTGCAAATTTTGGTATCCTCAGGGATACTGAGTAGCAACTGCAATACAAATGGAGAAATACATTTGAGGGGGAAGATGACCGGTACAATTTTGGCTTGTGGAATTCTCAATGTCTTTGGGATCTTCCCAAGGAGAGAGAGGTCCAATGGGCAGTTGGATAGATATTTAAGTCAAGAGATGAAGAGAGTATGAAGTTGGAGATAGAGATTTAAGGTTCCTGAAAGCAAAGGTGATGAGAGTAAAGAAAAGTCTGGCCGGGAGCCATGGCTCATGCCTGTAATCCTAACACTTTGGGAGGCCAAGGCGGGTGGATCACAAGGTTAAGAGATTGAGACCATCCTGACCAACATGTTGAAACCCTGTCTCTACTAAAAATATAAAAATTAGCTGGGTATGGTGGTACGTGCCTGTAGTCCCAGCTACTCAGGAGGCTGAGGCAGGAGAATTGCTTGAACCTGGGAGGCAGAGGTTGCAGTGAGCTGAGATCGAGCCACTGCACTCCAGCCTGGCAACAGATCGAGACTCTGTCTAAAAAAAATTTAAAAAAAAAAAAAAAGAAAGGTCTCCCTGCATATATAGAGAGAAGGTAAGAGGGCCAAGGGCAGAACCCAGGAGAACAGCATGGAAGGGAGGTATGGAGAATGCAGAGTTATGGAGAAGACAGAGGGATCAGTCAGAGGGGTAGGAAGAAACTCAGGAGAAATGAGCCAAGGAGAGAAGCCACTAATGATAGGTGCAGCAGGGAGGCCTGGCAAATAATTCATGGAAAGCACTGGATTAGCAGTCATTGGTGGCTCAGCAAGAGGAGCTGGAGAAGAATGTTGGAGATGGAAGTTACTGCATAACTGGACTTCACAGAACCTGCAATAGAGACACAGTTCTTCTGATCTGTGGGAATTGGGAGTTTGTCTTCAGATTCACATAAAAACAAGGGCTTCAGGCTGGTGCATTGCCTCATGCTTGTAATCCCAGCACTTTGGGAGGCTGAGGTGGGAGGATCACTTGAGCCCAGGAGTTTGAGACCAACCTGGGCAACGAAGTGAGACATCATCTCTATTTTAAAAAACAAGGCCAGGTGCAGTGACTCACGTCTGTAATCCCAGCACTTTGGGAGGCTGAGGCAGGCAAATCACTTGAGGTCAGGAGGTTGAGACCCACCTGGCCAACATAGTGAAACCCTGTCTTTACTAAAACTACAACAATTAGCCGGGTGTGGTGGTGGACGCCTGTAATCCCAGCTACTTGGGAGGCTGAGACAGGAGAATCACTTGAACCCGGGAGGCAGAGGTTGCAGTGAGCCGAGATTGTGCCATTGCACTCCAGCCTGGGCAACAGAGTGAGACTACACCA
>NW_012104410.1:364813-373894 GCF_000951045.1 Mandrillus leucophaeus | reverse complement strand
GTCCTCAATACCCCGTCTTCAGGATTCCTCTGTGGTGGTCCTTCGTGCTTTTTCTTTCCCCAAGTCTGTTCATACTCATGTGAGAGCAGAGAAGACCTATTCTAACTTACAAAAGTAGATTTTTTTTTCCTGGCTTAGAGTCTAGAATCTCTCTCCCAACCCTGAATTTAGAAGCCATGTCTTCTCCCTGTTTCCTTCATTTCTCAACTCCCTCTTTGACTTTCCTCCTTTCTAAAACTATGTAAATATGTCAAATTATAAGAAACGTGGTATTATGGAAATCACCCAGGCTTTAGGTCCCTATAGAAACTTCATCTATCTTAAACTGTCTTTGCAAACTGTGGCTAACACCTGCCTGTTTTTGAGAAGATCGAATAAGATCAGATGTGTAACATGCCTTGGACAGAGCCCGGCACACAGTAGGTACTTTGTAATCTTGAGTTTCCCACTTTTCCTCTTACCTCTGCATATTTGGAGAAGTAGGGAAAGAAACAGGAAGGTTTTGTTCATATGTATGGATTTACAGAACCTCAAAACCAAAAGAGCTCTTAGGCACATATTTCCAGTTACTTATTCAGTGCAGAAATTCCCTGGACCACATCTCTCATTGGTAGTCATCCAACCTCTGCTTAAACATCTCCAGGGGCCATTCATTGGTTCACTCAATAAACAAGAACAAGGCACTGTGGGATCCACAAAGAAGAGCTGACACAGATCTTGCTGTTAAGGAGCTTATATATTAGCAAAAAGACGTACAGAGAAATAACCATATTATAAGGTAAAAGCGATATGTGCCAAATGAGATGCCATGACAGAGAACTAACAACCTTGCGAGTTAATTCATGCTCAAAAAAGGGTAGCTCTAATATTAAAATTCCTCCCAAATCTCAGACCTCAGTTTTCCCATGCATTTCATGGAACATGGAACGAGACCCTTACATACTAGGTCATGGGTCATCCTTAAGGAGGACATTCCTGCAATAGCCTTAAAACTCTAGGAGGGAGGCAGGGTGCGATGGCTTACACCTGTAATCCCAGCACTTTGGGAGGCCAAGGCAGGTGGGTCACTTGAGGTCAGGAGTTTGAGACCAGCCTAGGTGACATGGCGAAACCCCATCTCTACCACAAATATAAAAATTAGCCAGGCGTGGTGGCGCACGTCTGTAGTCCCAGCTACTTAGGAAGCTGAGGCAGGAGGATCACTTAAGCCTGGAAGGTCGAGGCTGCAGTGAGCCCTGATCATGCCACTGCATTCTAGCCTGAAAGAGAAAGATTCTGTCTAAAAACGAACAAACAAAAACAACTCCAGGAGGAGGGTGTGGATGGGTGAACGTGGAACAGGCATGGGGAGAACTGGGACTGGCTGCAAGATCCTCCAGCCTCTTTTGTACGACCGAGTGATTTCTGGGAGTCCCTAAATGACTGCCTCAGCCTCTACCTACTACCAGCAACTCCTGTCCCCCTAGAAAGCCGTGCACATCCCTACTCCCAGGATTTATCCTAATGGTTTTGCCTGTGCTTCTCTCTCCCTCTTCTCCCCAGCCCTAACATCTTTTCATCATCTTTTATCAGTATCTCTACAATTTTCTTTGTATGTGTCTCTACTTCAGTCTGTGCCTCTCATCATTTTGATTTTTTGTTTCTATTATTCTTGGAGTCTTTCTGCTTCTATCTCTGACTCTCTCTCTCTTACTCTCACCATCCTTGATTTCTTGATAGGTTTCCATTTTTCTGTCTCTGGCCTCGTTTTCTCCCCAGCTGCCGCAAAGTCATAAACCTAGCTGGCCCTGCAGCAGGCAGCCGCCAATCAGTGGGCTCCAGGAATTGAGGGGAGGGGGTCAACAGAGAGATGGGGGATGGGAAAGCTGAGGCACTGTTGCTATAGCAGGGGAGGGATGAGGTGCAGAAAAGATGTCCCTCCCAAAAGGCAGACACAGCTACCTTCACAGATGGTGTCTGGACTCCTTTCCTACAGATAGCAGATGCCTGGCCCCCACTTACTGTTGTGAGGCAGGGTACCTGGGTCCCTCCCCTGTATTACCCAAACCACGATTTCTCATCCAAAACCCCTGGCCACGGATCACTAGAGATTTGCCTCCTCCTGCATTCTTAGGCCCTCCCAAGATGAGGGAGCTAAAGGGCCTTGAGGGTCTGAGGATGCCTGAGACAGATGCTTACGTGGATGTTGAGACAGGAAAGAATGGTCAAGACAGGTACAGTGGCAGATGCTGAGATGGGTTTGGGAGAAGGACTGAGAAGAGGGAGAGTCCTCCCTAGCCAAGGCTGATCCAGAAGCTTGGGTGATCCAGGCTTCTTATCAGCTCCCTGGCCATTCCTAAAGCAGAACTGACTGCCAGAATCCCTGATCTCTGGTCTGGATTGGGGTTCAGCAGCTTAGGGTGTTACTTACTGGTCTACTACTACCCAGCTTGTTGTAAGAAACCTACTGGGTCTGGGGGGATAGGAGGGGAAGGTGGAGAAGGCGAGGGATTAAGGTGAGGGATTAATGTAAGATTTTAGAAGAACACAGGAGGAGGAACGTTTCCATCCTGTTGGGCCAGGAGGCAAACCCAGAAAGTGGTAATTCCTGGTGTGCCGGCGACCCCTGCTGGCTGCACACACCACCGCCTGGGAGATGGGAAGGTGCAGCCTGTAAGTCCAAATGAGTGTTGGATGTGACACTGCATACAACAGTGACAGTGCCCACGATTATGTGTGGACACTCCTGGGTGAAGGCAGTAATGTGACTGAACACAAAAGCCCCAAAGGTCAGGCTCAGAACTTCTGGCTCCCCTGTGGGACTCTGGGTGTCTAGGAAGGATCATTGAGCCCAGCATGTCTCCTCACCAGTGTCACATCAGTAGCAGCATAGATCCACTCAGTGAGGCACTGCTGAGGTCAAAGTAAATGTAACCAGTCCACATGTAGGGGAAAGAGTGCAGACTTTGGAATCACACTTACCTGGGTTGAAATCTTGATCCCGTGATTACTAATTGTATGACCCAGAGCAAGTTCCTGAACTTCTTTGAGCCCAGTTTCCTCACCTATAAGAGCATTACGGCAATACCTATCTTAGAGGGTTACTGTGAGTGTTTAGCACAGTGCCTAGCAATAATAAGCATTTAATAGATGCTAATTTTCTGCCTCCCTCTTCCTTTGTCGACCTCCCACCCTCAAGGTCGGGCAGGGATTTCAAAAGGCAAATAAACTGGGGATAATGTTGACAATGATGATGGTGGTGGTTTATATTTACACCACTCATGCAAATCATTTTAAACATATTTTTAATACACAGCTTTTTTCCTTTTTATTAGCCAAGCACATCATGATCATGTTTTATTGGGATGGAAATATCCTGATGTTATGGCAGGTATCTAGAAAGATGGCCTTATGAAGTGATAACAAGGCATGACAAATCTTTCTTTATCGTGATACATTTTCATTACTCAGGTTAATCATGAATTACCCATTAGAACACGGGTTTAAGATAAGTACATGACAGTCATCTGTGGAGATCAAAATCTCCTGATTTTCCAATGAGTATCTAATTGTTATTGCTATTGTAGAGGGACAATTAATGCTTAAATTGAACTGGTATTAAAACATTAGAATAACTCAAGGAGATATGACAGGTAGTTAGAAATAGTACATTCTGAAATTAAAAAGAAAACAGATTTCAATTGCACCAAAGAATATTCTAATCCCTGCAGCTGTCCATCAATAGGGGCAGGCTGCTTATTAAGAGCTCCATTTTAGCAGGAGTACTGAAGCAGAAACTGGCTGGCTCCCCAGCAGGCTTACTGTGAAAGAGATTCGGGCTGCAGAGGGAGATTGGATAAGAGGCCCTCTGAGCTTCCTCCACAAACACTCTCAAGTGTATGATGAATACTTAGCTCGGTAGAAGTGTCGCTCCAAACGGCATTACTGCCATACCCATAGTAATTGTTTGTCACCATGAGGTCGGGGTAAGGGAGTAATAATAATAACAATGGTGTTCTTTTCCTCTGTGAGATTTTGTTCTCCCAAAAGAGAGGAAAGAGTCCAGAATCATTCCCCCTCTAACCATCCCCACATTTTTCTTGATTTCTTCTGATTCATCTTTCTCTTGGCTTCATAGGATCCATCTTCAAGTATTTTAAAGAAAACCTTACTTAAGGAAAGAGCTTTTTTTATCCTTTAGTTTCCTGCCTATAGGAGGTGGGCAGGCAATGAGGATGGGAAGAGGGAACAAACATTTTCTGAGTGCCTATTAAGTTTAGACATTGTAATTTTTGCATTTGATTAAGAGAGGTGTGTATGTGCTTTCATGCAAGTAAGTGTATATATATATATGTATTCCTGCAAGTGTATGTATATATTGTTTTGTATCTGTGGATGTAAATGTGATGAATCTGAAGGAATTCTCTGCTGTTCAAGCCTCTCTGAACAGGGGTCTGGGGTCTTGGTATCTAGCTTATTACAGGGAAATCTGTATGCAGCTCCTCTGAGGATTTCAATATCTTCCCTGTGTACAGACTACTCACGAATTAGTTCTTCTGGCTCCAGGATCTTTGTGCAGGATCCCAGGTTTGTCTGTCCCCATCCTGCGCACAAGTGTGTTGACATATCAAGACTCCTCCACCTCCTTGCTTTCCTGTGTGCATCACAGTGCATGCAGATCCATGTGTCCAACCAGCCCCACCTGAAGCCATGTGTGTCCAGCAGTCCCTCCTCCCAAGGAGGACTCCGTGCAGAGTCCTTGGCACCCTCCCCTCCTGGCCACCTCCACTCCCCACTTTCCATGCCAGGAGATATCTAATTACACAGAAATTAGTACAGAAAAGGATCGTTTGCTTTTATTGCATCAGTACCGGGGCAGCTATAAATCTGGAGCCGCCGCTGCAGCCGCCTCTGGGCACTGTGCAGGCTATACGGGGGCTCTCACCTCCATGCCTCCCTTTTCTCCTGGGCCTCTACCCCTGCCCAGGACCTGAGAGTTCTTTTAGGTACCCATCTCAGTAGGGGAAGTGGAGAAAAGGGAGGGTGGGGTCAATCAAAAGAAGACACATAGTAGATGCTTAATAAATGTTCACTAAGTGATTAGAGAGAGGTCGATCCCAGCAATGGTAGTAACTACCCAACTACCTAGACCCAATCACCACAAGATAAATATTTCTTGTTTTTTTTTTTTTTTTTTTTTGAGACAGAGTCTCGCTTAGTCGCCCAGGCTGGAGTGCAGTGGCGCGATCTCGGCTCACTGCAAGCTCCGCCTCCCGGGTTCACGCCATTCTCCTGCCTCAGCCTCCCGAGTAGCTGGGACTACAGGCGCCCGCCGCCTCGCCCGGCTAATTTTTTGCATTTTTAGTAGAAACGGGGTTTCACCGTGTTAGCCAGGATGGTCTCGATCTCCTGACCTCGTGATCCGCCCGCCTCGGCCTCCCAAAGTGCTGGGATTACAGGCGTGAGCCACCGCGCCCGGCCAAGATATATATTTCTAGTAAAATTTCTCTCCGAATTCTTAAGCTCTTACCAGACAGACTTCCTCACTTTCTTATCAACCCAGATGAAGTATATGGAGCTATCAGTCATTCTGGCTTCTACTTTAGAGACCCTGAACTCCTTCTCAGGTAGCTTCAGGTGATGAAGACAGTCCAGGTCCAGATCTTGATTCTTCTGTTTACCACCTAAGTGTCCTTGGGTATCTCCCAACCTGAGCTTTGGTTTCTTATTCTGTGAAATGGAGGACATGAAATCTACCTCTCAGGTTGTTGTGAGGCATCAATGGGAAAGCACAATTAGTCAGGTGTGATGGCATGCACCTGTGGATGCCCCTGCTCCGGGGGCTGAGGCAGGAGGATTTCTTGAGCCTGGGAGGTCAAGGCTGCAGTGAGCCCTGATCCAGCCTGGGCAATAGAGTGAGACTCTATCTCAAAATAAAATAAAATAAAATAAAATAAAGGGAGTCCACTAATTGTTATTATCACTATTAATGTCTTCCTAGCTACCACTTGCACTTCACCACCTTTACTTCTATCTCCTCTTCCCCATCACCCTTTAACCTAGCCTATATGCCAACCAACCCCCACTCAAATAGGGGGCAATAGGATATGCAGGCAGGCTGTGCCCAACCTGGAGTGACTGTTTCTATATGTCAGTGTCTTATCAGAAGACAGAGATGAGGCCAAGTGCAGTGGCTCACACCTGTAATCCCAGCACTTTGGGAGGCCAAAGCGGGTGGATCACTTGAGGTCAGGAGTTCGAGACCAGTCTGGTCAATATGGTGAAACCCCATCTCTACTAAAAATACATACACACACACACACACACACACACACAAATTAGCCGGGCATGGCGCCATACACCTGTAATCCCAGCTACTCAGGGGGCTGAGGCAGGAGAATCACTTGAACCTGGGAGACGGAGGTTGCAGTGAGCCGAGACTGCGCCAATGCATTCCAGCCTGGGCGACAGAGTGAGACTCTGTCTCAAAAAAAAAAAAAAAAAAAGAAGGAGAAAGAAGAAGACGACGACGACGACAGAGATGAGGACAGGTGACTCCAACAATCCTCCGGCATCTGGAGGCAGTGTTTTACCCATAGCCAACTGTCTCCAAGCTCATTCCTTGACAGTAACTATTTTGATCTCCATTATTTCCATGGAGGGTGTAAATTAGTTCCTTGGAATACTGAAGGGTCTGGTTGTAAATGACTGTGTAGAAAGAGTAAAGGATTTAGGGAATTAGTAGGGAGCAGGAGCTGGGGAATCAGGGTGGAGACTGGAGGCTCGAACTTATCCCGGAGCAAGGTCAAAGGGCCCTTTAGGGGATCGCAGGGACAGAAACCAAACGTCCAGGCTCCCAACTTCCTGCCAACCCAGTTTTCCAAACCCAAGAATTTGGGGTCTCCTCCCTCTTGCCCTCTCCTACACTCATGTCTCCAGCCCAAGGCACTCAGCCAGGAATTCATGAATTTACTCCTATGTGGATAACCCTAAAGAGCTCTCAGTGTAGGTCAGGAAGTGAAGAGCCGGAGAAAGGAAGGGGTGTAACCCCTCCCGCAACCCCACCGTGCTCAGATCTCCAAGCACCATTTGGGCAGGACCCCCTGCTCCCACACTTCAGGGGCAGGAGGAGCCGCAGAAGGAAGCTGAGGCACTACGTCTGTGTCCAGCCTCTCACCCTCGATCTGCGTCCCAGGGAGGGTGAGGATTGGGCGTGAAGGGCAGAGCGGCGTGGGGGGCGCGGATCTCTAGCCCCCATCTCCCCCCACCCCAGCCCCAACTCAGGCTGCAGTCTCTCCTCGTTGTAGCAGCGCGAGAGCAAAGGGACGGGCAGTAAAGATGAGTGATGGCGCGGAGACAAGCAGAAATACACCATCATGAAAATGCTAATGACTCCTTGCTCTCTTTCTTTATGGTTGGAGTAATACAGACTTCAATCATAAAAACAATCTCCCAACATTTTAATGGGCTCCATCATGCCCGCACTTGTCGGTATATTTGAAGAATAAATCACCCTCCCCGCTCGGAATGAATTCGCTGTCAAACTCGGCTCCCTCGGAGAAAATGGATGGGGAGAGAGGATGGAGGGGTTTTTTTTTGGGGGGGGTCCTCTCCCCCTCTAACTCCCTCCTAGACTGGATTGTTGTGCGAGATGCCTGGATCTTGAAATGGAGGAGGGGGCGGTCGGGAATTGAGGAAGCTGAGCCGGAAGGGAGGGTTTTGGCAAACCCGAAGCAGGGACGCAGGAACTTCACACGGAGAGAAGCCGCCCCTTAAATGGACGTGGAAGAAAGGGGCTAGAACACTGGCAGCATTAGAGGGAAGGGGCAAAATCTTGACCTTGAACCTAGAGAATGCAAATAAGATGCAGAAAGCGTGCAAATCCGCATTATTTCTGGTTATTTGGTCGGATTTCTTTCAGACTAGGCCTTAGGCAGGGGCGCAGAGGGAAAAGGGAATGTTCAAGAGATCTCCTTTGAGGAAGAGAAGACAGGACAACAAGCAAACCCAGGAGTTTCGGCTCCGACCTTGCAGGTTTCAGCGAACCAAGCCACAGGTCCGCACTGCTGAGAAGGGCCTGAGAGTCCGGGGTAATTCTCATTTCCATACAGGTGGCCGTCAGCCAATGAAAACTTGGGATACGCATACAGCGAGTAGCCAATCCCAGTTAAGGATGAGCCGAACTGACAGGTTTAATTGCATCTTGATTGGTTGTGATGTTGCTAGGCAGAAATCGGGTCCTGGAGATTAATGCGGACAAGAAGGAACAGACAGGTGAATAGGAAAATATCTGGAAACCTAGAGTCCTGGATTGACATGTTTCCTCCTGGGCTCCTTCATTCTCAAAAGATTGATGGGGTCAGGGGAATGACTCTCCCTTTTCTCCTTCTCTTGAGTGGGACAGAGCCCAACAGTTATATATGTCCCCCCAAAAGCCTTCCAAAAAATCTGGCTATTTCGAGGGCCTTCTAGTCTGAAAGCCCCCCGGAGGCCGGAGCGGGGGGGGTATTTCATCCTCACCCCAGGTCTTCCAGAAGACTATCTTCAAGCTTTCTGGCTGTGGTTTAAGACCAATTTTCTCTAATATTCTCAGGAAATGGAGAAATCTTGCTCCACACTCTTCCTTCATAATCGCATGACTCAAGGAGCAAGAGATTTCCCTACCTCCTGGCCTCTCCACCCAAGGGTGCCCTCCAGATCCAGCGAGGGGTCAAAATCCCAAACCCAAAGGTCTGTGTAGTGGCATTCCCAAACTCGCTCATTCTGAGCCGTCGTTTGCACCTAATTTGCAGAAAGCGGGTCCTTTCCTCCTAATCCCCAACCCCGACCAAATCCACCTGTCTCCCTGCAGCCCCAGCACCTTTCCTGCCACCCGGCACCTGCGGTTCCTCTCTCTCTGCCCAACTCGCCCCACACCCGACCCCTCTCTGCATTCCGCCTGCCCCGCCCCAGCGCGCCCTCGCCTGCAGCCCCCTGCTGGAGACAGGGCCTGGAGCCTCCTGCGGCTCCTGTCTCCCTGCAGCCCCAGCACCTTTCCTGCCACCCGGCACCTGCGGTTCCTCTCTCTCTGCCCAACTCGCCCCACACCCGACCCCTCTCTGC
>NW_012104410.1:361305-362598 GCF_000951045.1 Mandrillus leucophaeus | reverse complement strand
CCAGGCTGGTCTCAAACTCCTGACTTCAAGTGATCCACCTGCCTTGGCCTCCCAAGTGCTGGTACTACAGGCATGAGACACCGTGCCTGTCCTAAGCACAACAATTTAAAACACTGGCTGAAGCCATTCAAACATGCTCACTTGTTCAGATAATTATCATCCTGGCCAGGCGCCGTAGCTCACACCTATAATCCCAGCACTTTGGGAGGCTGAGACAAGCAGATCAAAAGGTCAGGAGTTCAAGACCAAACTGGCCAACATGTTGAAACCCTGTCTCTACTAAATTACAAAAATTAACTGGGCATGGTGGTGCGTGCCTGTAGTCCCAGCTACTTGGGAGGCTAAAGCAGGAGAATCGCTTGAACCTAGGAGGCAGAGGTTGCAGTGAGTCGAGATCGCGCCTTTGCACTCCAGCCTGGGTGACAGGGTGAGACTCTGTTTAAAAAATAAATAAATAAATAAAATTATCATCCTTTGTCTCCATATGTGGGAGGCAAAATCCCATCTATGAAAGGACAAAATGGAAGATTTAAGCAGCTTTGGTTTCTATGTGGAAGCTCCTCAAAGAAGTCAGCCTTTGCCTGTTCTTTCTTGTTACTTGGTCTCAGTCTGTTAATGGCATTGATCCAACTATCCAGTCAAAAAGGAATTGGGGACTGGGCATGGTGGCTCACACCTGTAATCCCAGTACTTTGGGAAAACAAGGCAGGAGGATCACTTGAGGCCAGGAGTTCAAGACCAGCCTGGGCAACATAGCAAGATCCTGTCTCTATAAAATAAAACAATTAGCTGGGCATGATGGCACACACCTGTAGTCCCTGCTGCTTGGAAGGCTAAGGTGGAAGGATCACTTGAGCCCAGTAGGTCAAGGCTACAATGAGTCATGATTGTGCCACTGTACTCCAGCCTGGGCAACAGAAGGAGACCAATAGAGGAGACGATAGAGGGAGAGCTGGGAAGAGTGCCTGTGGAGGAAGGGGTCTGTGGATAGCAGACACCTCAAAATAAAAATAAAAATAATAAAAAATAAAGGCCAGGCACAGTGGCTCACACTTATAATCCCAGCACTTTGGGAGACCAAATCCAGAAGATGGTTTGAGGCCATGTGTTTGAGACCAGCCTGGGCAACACAGTTAGACCCCCCATCTCTAGTAGTTCTAGCTACTAGGGAGCTGAGGCAGAAAGATCGCTTGAGCCCAGGAATTCAAGGTTGCAGTGATCTATGATTGTGCTACTACACTTCAGCCTGGGCAACAGAGTGAGACCAAGTCTCTGGGGAAAAAAAAAAAAAAA
>NW_012104410.1:355975-357930 GCF_000951045.1 Mandrillus leucophaeus | reverse complement strand
AGGGTCCTGTGGGGGCAGAGGCGGGGCCCGCCGCGGGAGCTGCGAGCGCGCGGGTCTGAACTAGACCGTCCGCGAACAATATGCCACCATTTAAATCTGAACGCGCGCCAGCCGCCAATTGTGATGTTAATTCGGAGATGATTTAGGGGGGCGGGACGAAGTGGGGGGCTGGCCGCCTCTCTGTCAAAGTGCTGTCCGGAGCCTTAATATTTGTAATTGAAGCTGATGAGGACTCCGTCTCTGTTTCCACTGATTAAAAAAAAAAAAAGGCAGGGAGGGAAAAAGAGCAACTAAATTATGGGGCCGGCACAAAAACATGATTAATCAAAGGTTTGAACTGTCGCCGTGTTCGAGGCCCAGTAAATCTCGTCGGGCCGGGCCCTGCGGAGGCCGGAGGATAAATCTGAGCCGCCCGGTGTTTGCCGCCCCTTTCTGTTTGCCTCTGGGTTCGCACGTCAATTAATTCAATAATTGGATTTGAAGAGATGTCAGGAGATTATAGAGGGAGAGCCGGGAGGACTGGGTGTGGAGAAAGGAGTCTGCGAGAGCCGACGGGGTCAGGTGATGGAGGGACGCGGAGAGCCCGGCCTGCCCAGGGAGCGCTTCATCCAGCTCGCCTCGGCTTGGGGTTTGCGAGGAGAAGACGCCCGGAAAGGCGGCTGACCTGTGCCTTATTCTCAGCGACGGTTCCCAACCCACCTCTCCAGGCACCGCTCTCATCGAGAAGCTTTCCCAAACTCTCCTCTCTCAATTCTGCCTACTCCTTTCCCAATTCCGCTCTCCTTTTGAAGCTGATGAATGTCCCTGCATGAATTCATTTGCAAGTGTTTATATGTTGGTTTGTGAAGAAGTGCATTGTTCCCTCTGTTTCACCCCATCTGACCCGGAATTTTCCCCCATAAAGACCGAGGGTTGCCAGAAAAGCAAGGACCAAGACTTCTCTTGGAATCCCCATCCGCAAAGGTCAGAACAGGACTTTTTTCTTCACCCCCCAACTTCCCCTCCCACTCATGCTTAGAATTCTAACCTACAATCAAAGCTACCTTCTGCTTAAGGAAAATACCTTTACAAAAACATGATATACACATGCACACTGACGCCAAACATTTGGTCTCCAGGCCCTCAGCTGCAGCCTAACATGGAAGTAGATGCTTCAGAATTTCGGCCCTTCAGCAACCTGGGGTGAATCCACCAAAAGGATGGACCTGTCTCCTAAAAGGGGAGTGATCTTGATTTGCTATTTGGGAGCATGGCAAGGTTAGGGGAGAGATGAAGTCTGCCTGCTATTGTGTGTGTATGTGACAGAGAGAAAGGGGTTAGTGGGGAGAGAGAGACAGATGGTGGGTTTCTCTCCCTGGTCTCTATAGAATTTTATGCAGGAATGGAGAAGGTTTAAAAAAAAAAAAAAAAAGCATACAGGAGAACCATGTAAATGATTCTGAAAAATGACAAGATGAAATTGGAAGCCAGGGAAGGTGATGAGGGCAGAGAAACAAAGGATGTTCTGCCAGGCTGCCTTGTGGTAAAGAAGCCCTACAGAAGGACACCCGCAGGCACCTCAGTGGAGGCTGCAGCCAGTCTGCCCTAGGCCAAAATTCTGAAGCACCTACTTCTACATAAGGCTGCAGCTGAGGGCCTGGGGACCAGCGGTTTGGGATCAGTGTGCATGAGTATGTAATATATTTGTAAAGGTATTTTCCTTAAATACATGGTGAGAACAAAACACACAGCTACCCTTGACACACAGGCAAGGGAAACCAAGGAGGGAGAGCTGAGTCAAATAACAACATGAGTAGTATAGCAAACCCATTTTTATTTGAGCACAACAATTTTTTTTTTTTTTTTTGAGACGGAGTCTCGCTGTCGCCCAGGCTGGAGTGCAATGGCGCAATCTCGGCTTGCTGCAAGCTCTGCCTCCTGGGTTCAAGTGATTCTCCTGCCTCAGCCTCCCGAGT
>NW_012104410.1:350683-351190 GCF_000951045.1 Mandrillus leucophaeus | reverse complement strand
AAAAATACAAAAATTAGCCGGGCATTGTGGCATGTGCCTGTAATCCCAGCTACTAGGGAGGCTGAGGTAGGAAAATTGCTTGAACCCAGAAGTGGAGGTTGCAGTGAGCAGAGATTATACCACTGCACTCCAGCCTGGGCAACACAGCAAGACTTCATCTCAAAACAACAACAAGAAGAAGAAGAATAGAATTTGGAATGACTGAGAAGGAGGGAGAAGACATCCAGCTGCAAGCTGAGCAAGAGTGACAGCATGTGGTAAGAATCTATACATGTTCAGGGACAGTGATTAAACCAACTTAATCAGAGGTTCAGTGCCTGTGTTTAAAAGACAGAATACAGGCTGGACACAGTGGCTCATGCCTGTAATCCCAGCACTTTGGGAGGCCAAGGCAGGCCGATCGTTTGAGCCCAGGAGTTCAAAACCAGCCTGGGCAACATGGTGAAACCCTGTCTCTACAAAAAACTTTTTTTTTTTTTTTTTTTTGAGACAGAGTCTCGCTCTGTC
>NW_012104410.1:345082-348655 GCF_000951045.1 Mandrillus leucophaeus | reverse complement strand
GGGAAAAAAAAAAAAAAAAAAAAAAATGGACCCACCCCCTGCCTTTTAGTCACAGCCTGGTTTTGGTTATATGCTCTGTGAATGAACTCTTGATAGCAAGCATTCTGTATACTGGGAAATGTTCTCATTTAAACCTAGACTTTGTGCTGACATACCTTTAGAACCATGAAAGTATATATACAAACCTAGAAATGGGACAGGTACAGTGGCTCCCGCCTGTAATTCCAGCACTTTGGGAAGCTAAGGCAGGAGGATCATTTGAGCCTAGGAGTTTGAGACAAGCCTGGACAATATAGCAAGACCCTTTACTAAAATAAAAAATTAACCATGCATGGTTGTTATATTAGTCCATTTTCACACTGCTGTAAAGAAGTACCTGAGACTGGGTAATTTATAAACAGAAGAGGTTTATTTGACTCACAGTTCTGCATGGCTGGGGAGGCCTCAGGAAACTTATAATCATGGTGGAAGGTGAAGAGGAAGCAAGGCATGTCTTACACGGCAGCAGGAGATAGAGAGAGTGAAGAAAGCCACACATTTTAAATCATTACATCTTGTGAGAACTCGCTATCACAAGAACGGCATGGGGGAAACTGCCCCCCCTCCATAATCCAATCACCTCCCACCAGGTCCCTCCATGGGGATTACAATTACAGATGAAATTTGAGTGGGGACACAGAGCCAAACCATATCAGTGTTGCATGCCTGTATTCCTAGCTATTTGGGAAGCTGAGGTGGGAGGATGGCTTGAGCTCAGGAGGTAGAGGCTGCAGTGAGTTATGATGGCACCACTGCACTCCAGCCTAGGCAACAGAACGAGAGCCTGTCTCTATAATAATAATAATAATTAAGTAATAAACCTAAGAATTGAGGAATGGTGTCATAGAAAGAAATTAGCATCGGGGTCCTTCTTCTGCAGCTCTCTCTATACTCCCCATCAGCCAAGCCTTTCATGAAGCCATCGAAGTCTTCATACTTAATCTCTCAAAACAAGGACATCTGGCCAGGTGCGGTGGCTCACGCCTGTAATCCCAATACTTTGGGAGGCCGAAGTGGGCAGATCACTTGAGGTCAGAAGTTCAAGACCAGCCTGGCCAACATGGTGAAACCCCTTCTCCACTAAATATATAAAAATTAGCCAGGCATGGTGGCATATCCCTGTAGTCCCAGCTACTCAGCAGGCTGACGCAGAAGAACCACTTGAACCTGGGAGGAGAAGGTTGCAGTGAGCTGAGATCGCACCACTGCACTCCAGCCTAGGCAACAGAGCAAGACTCCATCTCAAAGAAAATCGACACCCATCTTGTAAATGGCAATACTACAGGCTGCCCCTGATACCACAGAGAGATGAAAGATGAGATTTTTCTGCAGTATAATTGTTCATGTAAAAAAAAAAGAAAGAAAAGAGAAAAGAAAGACGACATTTAAACGATCATCACCACCAGATTTAGGCAGCTGGGACTGGTGGAAAGAGCACTGGCCTTGAATCCAGAAGAATTCACTTTAGGTCTGGGGCTGTCCCTATGTGATCAGAAGGGGCTGAAGACCTGAGAGCTGAAATGACTTCTGCAGCTCACACAGTGAGTGAATGGCAGGGCCACCTCAAAAACTCACTTCTCCACTCTCCCAGTTTCTTCTACAGACAGCATAGTATGGAATCACACTTCCTAGGTTCAAATACAGCTTCTCCTACTTACTAGCTGTGTCTTAGTTCCCGCTTCTGTAAAGTAGAGATGATAATAGTTTCCACTTCACAGGGTTATGATTAGGATTTAGATCATTAATGCAAAGAAATCAGACTGGGCTCAGTGGCTCACACCTGTAATCCCAGCACTTTGAGAGGCCAAGGCAGGAAGATCACCTGAGGTCAGGAGTCTAAGACCAGCCTGGCCAACATGGTAAAACCCCGTCTCTACTAAAAATACAAAAATTAGCCAGGTGTGGTAGCGCGCACCTGTAATCCCTCCTTCTCAGGAGGCTGAGGTAGGAGAATCACTTGAACCCGGAGGCAGAGGTTGCAGTGAGCTGAGATGGCGCCACTGCACTCCAGCCTGGGTGACAGAGCGAGACTCTATCAAAAAGAAAGAAAGAAAGAGAGAGAGAGAGAGAGACAAGAAAGACAGACGAAAGAAAGAAAGAGCGAAAGAAACAGAAATAAAGAAAGAGAGAAAGAGAAAGAAAGAAAGAAAGGAAGGAAGGAAGGAAGGAAGGAAGGAAGGAAGGAAGGAAGGAAGGAAGGAAGGAAAGGAAAGAAAGGAAAGAAAGGAAAGAAAGGAAGAAAGAAAGAAAGAGAAAGAAAAGAAAAGAAAGAAAGCGAGAAAGAGAGAGAAGGGAGGGAGGGGAGAGAGAGAAAAGAAATCAGCACAATGTCTAACACACAGTAAGTATTCAATTATAGCTGTTTTTATTATGATGATGAACATAGTTCTCATAATTGACCAACCTGAATGACACAATTGGCAAAAGGTATTCACCATGCCTGTAAAATGCTTCTGATTTAATCACGAGGCCCTAAGGAAAGGAGTTAGCACTGCCTTGAAAAGACAGTAGACTCTCTGCCTTGGTGACTCTAAAGACCACTTCTCCTCTCAAATCATTCTTACACCGTTAAGACAGCTAGATCTAGGCTCATACAGGAGAGGTACACCTGGAACAGCCATATTAGTAGCTTGTAATTCAGTTGTCTCATTAATTAATTTCCATTCATTGAATGCCTATTGGAAAAGCAGCATGATTTGTCAATCCATCAAACCTGTAGTGAAATACTATTATGTGCTCAATACTTTTATAGGCAGTTATCAAATTACATTATTAGCTACTCCAGTGACATATATATATATATATATTTTAACTTTTAATTTAAATTATTTTAAAAATAGAGACAGGGTCTTACTATGTTGTCCAGGTTGGTCTCAAACTCCTGGGCTCAAGTAATCCTCCCACCTTGGCCTCCCAAAGTGCTGGGATTACAGGTATGAGCCACCATGCCCTGCCCCATTAAAACCTTCGTATCCCTAGCACCTAGCACAGTTCAAGCACATAATTTTTTTTTTAATATAATAGAGACAGGATCCTGCTATGTTGTGCAGGCTGGTCTCAAACTCCTGGCCTCAAGTGATCCTCTTGCCTCAGCCTCCCAAAGTGCTAGGATTACATGCATGAGCCACTACGCCTGGCTGCACATGAGAACTTAATACATGTATGTTGAACGAATACACAGAAACCATGGGAAATTTTAGAGAATAAGAATTATAGTTCCTGCCCTTCATAAGCTAAAATTCTAGTTGGGGAGGCAAGACTTGCACACATGTAAGAGAAACAGAACAATACAAGAGAGTGAACATACTAAGACATAAGTAAGTTCCAGGTGACATAGACTAGGAAGAGCTCAAGGTAAGGGTGGAGGGCAGGCAGAATGCTAACATGGAAGGAGTGGGCCTCAAACAAAGAGTAGAATTTGGGGTTGGGTGGCCAGGCGCAGTGGCTCACACCTGTAATCCCAGCACTTTGGGAGGCTGAGGCAGGTGGATCACCTGAGGTCAGGAGTTCGAGACCAGCCTGACCAACATGGAG
>NW_012104410.1:319181-344085 GCF_000951045.1 Mandrillus leucophaeus | reverse complement strand
CTCGGCCTCCCAAAGTGCTGGGATTACAGGCTTGAGCCACCGCGCCCGGCCCAAAAAACTTTTAAAATTAGTCAGGCATGGTGGTGCAGCTACTTGGGAGGCTGAGGTGGGAGGATAGCTTGAGCCCAGATGGCGAAGGCTACAGTGAGCTGAGATCGTGTCACTACACTCCAACCAGGATGACAGAGTGAGACCCTGTCTTAAAATAAATAAATAAGGGCCGGGCACGGTGGCTCACACCTGTAATTCCAGCACTTTGGGAGGCCGAGGCAGGTGGATCACCTGAGTTCAGGAGTTCAAGACGAGCCTGACCAATACAGTGAAACCCCATCTCTACTAAAAATACAAAAATTAGCCAGGCATGATGGCATGCTTCTGTAGTCCCAACTACTTGGGAGACTAAGACAGGAGAATTGTGTAAACCCAGGAGACAGAGGTTGCAATGAGCCAAGATCGCGCCACTGCACTCCAGCCTGGGTGACAGAGTGAGACTCCATCTCAAAAATAAATAAATAAATAAAATAAAATAAAATAAAAGACAGAATACATATGTGTTTGCAACCATGTGTTTCTCTGATTGTGTTCCTAGTCACCAAGGAACGGTGTTTGGCTTTTCTTTTATTTTGGATTATTCACACCTTTTCTCCCTCTGTCTTAACATGAAAACCAAGAATCAAAACAGTAACCAGCTGCTACCCTCAGCAAAACAAACAGATTGTAAAAGCAATTACACCATTACCACTTCTCATTTATCTGCATGCAAAATAACTTACTCTCCCTCTTTCTCCCACATGATTCCAGGCTGGGCTGGGATTATTACTGCCTAGATTATTACTGTCTTCTTTATAAATTCCTTTTTCTTAGACTCATTTCTGCCAGATAGCCTTACAAAAAAAAAAAAAAATCATAATTTTTTTCCCCAGCCTCCATGGTTACTATAAGGGAAGCATGGCAGTGAGTGGGAAGAAAAACAATGTGAACTGAGTAGTGGTTATTAAATACCAAGTGCTTTGCACACCATTGGCTTAATTCTCACAATAACCCTGTAAGGTAGTTATTATTATCCCCATTTTAGGAGTAAGAAAACGGAGCCTCAAAGAGCCTCCTCAGGTTCAAAGAAGAATAAAGAAATATTACAATAGGAATTTGAACTAGCTGTATATGATTTCGGGGTCCATGCCTTTAGACTTGGCCAGAGGGATTTTATCTTTGGTGCCTGTATTTTTAAAGACGGCCTCATCCTCCTCCAGAAGGAGGATAACTTAAGGTCAAGTGGATGTGTCTACCCAGAGCTCATTTCTCCCCACTCCTAGACCATGCTCCAGTTACCAGAATCCCCTGTTGAGCAGAGCAGCCCCTTGGAAGGCCACAGCCCACAGCCTCTTCCTGGGGGCTGATCTCTTGAGAGCACAGACTGAGCTACCGGGGGCACATTCTTAGTCCTGTTGGCCTGTAGTGCAGATGGAGTTTAGATGTATGGCCTTACTGAGCACACAGTTTTGCGTGAGGCCCCTTCAGCAGTGAGACAAAGCTATGAATGGAAAGAGAACATGAAGCAGACAGGGGCTTGAAGGAATTCCAGAATTCTAAATATAAACCTTCCAGTTGATATTGATACATTTGTCAAGATAAGAGGGTAGGACATGTTTACTTTATGGTTTCTTAGCTTTGATTTATAACTTTTACATATTTAGATATCCAGTATCGGAGCCTAAATTTTTCTCTTGCCGCAAGCCCCACAAATACTAGAGGTGGGTTCACTCATCTCACTACAGCACTCTGATTCTTCCTTCTGCCCTTCCCATTCTGTTCTTCATGGCTAGAAAGCCCACAGACTTGCCCACCAGCAATTCCCCTCTTCATTCTCACAGCTTGCCAAATTCACCTTTTCATCGGAAACTTTTCAGCTTATTATAAAAGGGGGTGCTGATTTCTCACCCTTGCCCTTCCATGGTTGCCGTGACTTCTCCTGCTATTCCCCACCTAAAGAGGATGTAACTAACTTACAGTGCATGCTTGTAGTCATTTTTTTTTTTCTTCTTGAGACAGGGTCTCACTCTGTCACCCAGGCTGGAATGCAATGGCACAATCTCAGCTCACTACAACCTCCGCCTCCCAGGTTCAAATAATTCTCCTGCCTCAGCCTCCTGAGTAGCTGGTGGCCCAGCTACTCCAGGCACGCGCCACCATGCCCAGCTCATTTTTGTACTTTTAGTAGAGACAGGATTTCATCATGCTGGCCAGGCTGGTCTCGAACTCCCGGCCTCAAGTGATCCACCCACCTTGGCCTTCCAAAGTGCTGGGATTACAGGCATGAGCCACTGTACCCGGCCACCTATAGTCATTTTACTGTCTGTCCTGCCACTCTTCTGTCCTGTATGTCTAGGAGTCTTCAGGCTGCTTATGGTACTCAACAGTGGCTCCCTTGAGCTACAACCCTGTTTTAGCCTCTATGGAGAGATATTGTGGAAGATTCTTGCTCTTTGATGAGCTTTAATCAAATACATGAGGGCCTAGTGATTCAGGTAAGATTGGAAAAATAAGAACAGAACCAAAGGTATTTAGAGAGAAGTTTCCATTTCATTTAGTGGGAAGAAAATAGAGGGAATAGAGCCCAAAGAAAAGGTTAAACGGATGCAGGGTAATTGGATACAAGACCAGGTTTAGAGGAAGGTTAGCCTTAGGGGTAGGCTCCTAGGTTGTGAAGCCTGGGGAGGTGGTTCCTCGAATGTGGAGATGGATTAGGCTTGGGAGAGAGTCACAGAATGGCACCACTCGGTGACCCAGGCCAGAAAACTGAGCGCCATCTTCACCTCTCCCTTCTCCTTTATCTCCTACACCAGTCAATCACTGAGGCCTGTCAGGTCTTCCTTTGAAAGCTCTCTGAGCTCCGCCTACTTCTCACCATTCCCACTATCACCCCCAAGCTTAAGCTATCCCCATCTGCCACCTGGATTTTGACAACAGTCTCCTTTTTGCTCTCTGTGCTGCCAGCCCTGCCCTTTCTCATCAGTCCTCCACACTAGAGCTAGAATGATCTTTTTAAAATGCAAACCTGAGCCTCTCACTCTCCTGCTTAAATGACTCCTTGTTGCTTTCTGGATAAAATCCAAATGCCTTAGCTTGATGCTCAAGATCCTTCAGGATCTACCCACCAACAACTAGTCTCATCTCTTTGCATCCTGCCACACCACAACTGTTCATTCTGGCCACACTGAATTACTTGCCCTCTGTTGAAGAGACACTTAATCCCTCATTTCCAAGCCTCTGTACTTATTGCTGCTACTCCATGGAACATCCTTCCATTTCCTCCCTATACAGTTTTTTTAGGCATCTCAGAAGCCTTCTGGAAGGCTTCCTTGACTACTCCTTCTCAGCACTGTGATGCATGTCCATCCTATGTATTTCCATGGCACCCACTGCTTACCCCTTTTATAATACTATTGTTCTGTGTTGAAATTATTTGCCTTTTATTTAATAATCCTATGTATCACCTGTTAGACTATAAAGTTGTTAAGGGCAAGGACTCTATCTTATTCACTGTTCAATCACTCACAAAATTTCTGTTGAGAGCCTAGTATGTGCCAGGTACTATTCTAAATGCTGGGGATACAGTGATGAACAATGTCCCTGCCTTAGGGAAGCTTATCTTCTAGCGGGGTAAAAGCAATAAAAAGTAAAAATAGGCCAGTGGGGTGGCTCAAGCCTGTAATCCCAGTACTTTGGGAGGCCAAGGCGGGCAGATCGCCTGAGGTCAGGAGTTTGAGACCCGCCTGGCTAACATGGTGAAACCCCATCTCTACTAAAAACACAAAATTAGCCGGGCACGGTGGTGCATGCCTGTAATCCCAGCTTCTCGGCTGAGGCTTGAGAATCGCTTGACCTTGGGAGGCGGAAGTTGCAGTGAGCCGAGATCGTGCCATTGCACTTGAGCCTGGGCAACAAGAGCAAAACTCCATCTCAAAAATAAATAAATAAATAAATAAATAAATAAAATTTTTAAAAAATAAAAATAAAACTACATATGATATAAGTGCTAAAAAGAAAAATAAGGAAGTATAAAGGGATAAAGAAGAGAGGGTGATGGCTATTTAGAGAACGTCAGGTAAGTCCTCTTTGAGGAGAAGATATCAGAGATGAGGCCTAAATGAAATGAGAGAGTCAGCCAAGGCATAATCTGGGGGAAGAAGGTTCTGGGCAGAGGGAGTAGCAAGGGTCCTGAGTGAGAAAATCTTTGCTGTATCTGAAGTTCAGTAAGAGCCTATTGTAGCTGGACCCTTGAATTTTTTCTACAAGTACTATAAAACTATTAGGAGGTTTTAAGTAGCAAGATCCAATCTATATTTTCCTCTAATTTTTATTTTTCAGAGGCAGAGTCTTGCTTTGTTACCCAGGCTGAAGTGCAGTAGTGCAATCATAGCTCACCACAGCCTCAAACTCATGGGCTCGAGCTGATCTATCTTTTAAAAGACCAGTTTAGCTACTCACTCTGTGGAGTGTAGACTGTGGCCAGGCCAAATCGGAATGAAGGAGATCAGCTAGGAAGTACTGTAGTGGCCCAGCAAGAGATGTCAGTGGTTTGGACCAAATTAGATTTTGGAAGTGGTAAGGAATACGCAAATGTGGGAGATATTTGTATTCTCAGTATTTAGCATGATGTCTGCCTAGACATTCAATAAATATTTGATGAATGAATTAAGAATTAATTAATCCAACTCAATAAAGACTGAGCTAGAACCGAAATCATCCATCCTTAGATCTTCTACCAAAATTCCAACCCCTCCACAAACTGCCACTAACAAAGGATCGGTACTAGGACATATATTTGTTAATTCCTAAAAATCAATAGGAAGATAACAAATAACCCAATAGGAAAATGGGCAAAAGACATACATGACTAGGCATTTTGCAGAAGACAGAACATGAATGACCAATAAATATATGAAAAGATACTCAACCACTCAATCTCATCAACAATAGGGGAAATATAAATTCAAACCACCATGAAATTCCTTTTTTTTTTTTTGATATGGAGTCTCGATCTGTCGCCAGGCTGGAGTGCAGTGGCGTGTTCTTACAGGTGTGCGCCACCACATCCAGCTAATTTGTGTATTTTTAGTAGAGACGGGGTTTCACCATATTGGCCAGGATGGTCTTGATCTCCTGACCTCGTGATCCTCCTGCCTCGGCCTCCCAAAGTGCTGGGATTACAGGCATGAGACACCACGCCCGGCCATAAAATTCCATTTTATACCCAACAAACTGACTAAATACCAAGTGTTGACAAGGATAGGGTAGCAACTGAAACTCTTATATACTTTGGTGCGCTTAAGTATTAGAAAACAAATTGAGCCAGGCACAGTGGCTTACGCCTGTAATCCCAACACTTTGGGAGGCCAAGGCGGGCAGATCATGAGGTCAGGAGATCGAGACCATCCTGGCTAACACAGTGAAACCCTGTCTCTACTGAAAACACACACACACACACACACACACAAAATTAGCCAGGCGTGGTGGCGGGCGCCTGTAGTCCCAGCTACTCTGGAGACTGAGGCAGGAGAATGGCGTGAACCCAGGAGGCAGAGATTGCAGTGAGCCAAGATTGCACCACAGCACTCTACCCTGGGTGACAGAGCGAGACTCCAGCTCAAAAAAAAAAAAAGAAAACCAACTGAGATTTTCTAGAAAAGTTGAAGATATTCATATCTTAAAACCCTGAAATTTCCTTTTTTAAATTTTTCTTTTTTTATTTCCTGTCTTACCGGAAACAATTCCCTTTTATACATATACCCTGAAGAAATTCTTCCCCACATGTACAGAGACATGTTCATAAATGTTCCAGGCAGCATAGTCTGTAATTGCAAAAAGATGAAAACAAGCCCAGATATTCATTAACAGGAGAATTAGTCAATAAATTGGTGGGTTACTATACATCAATGAAAATGAATAAACTACAACTACATACATCAACACAGATGAAACATAATGTTGAATAATGTTGAACAAAACATAATGTTGAATGAAAAGGGCAAGTCAAAGATATCTACAAACAGTATTATATCACTCTTAGAATTTTTTTTAAAAAGAAGGAAGGACAAAATAAATAATACATGTTAAAAATAAATAAATAAAAACCAGGACATGGTAAATACAAGATTCAGGGATTAGCACAGAAGAGAAACCACATGGGGCCCTTCAGTAGTATTGGTAAATTTTTTTTTTTTTTTTTTTTGAGATGGAGTCTTGCTCTATCACCCAGGCTGGAGTGCAGTGACACAGTCTGTGCTCACTGTAACCTCCGCTTCCCAGGCTCAAACAATTCTCCTGCCTCAGCCTCCTGAGTAGCTGGAATTACAGGTGCCCACCACCACGCCCAGCTAATTTTTGTATTTTTAATAGAGATGGGGTTTCACCACGTTGGCCAGGCTGGTTTTGAACTCCTGACCTCAAATGATACGCCTGCCTTGGCCTGCCAAAGTGCTGGGATTACAGACATGAGCTACCATGCCTGGCCTTTTTTCTTTTTCTTTTCTTAAATTAGGGCATGCTGCTGCATACAGTGGCTCACGCCTGTAATCCCAGCACTTTGGGAGGCCAAGACTGGTGGATCACCTAAGGTCAGGAATTTGAGACCAGCCTGACAAACATGGTGAAACTCCGTCTCTTCTAAAAATAGGAAATTAGCCAGGTGTGGTGGTGCACACCTGTAATCCCAGCTACTTGGGAGGCTGAGGCAGGAGAATTGCTTGAACCCAGGAGGTTAAGGTTGCAGTGAGCCAAGATCATGCCACTGCACTCCAGCATGGGCAACATGAGCAAAACTCCATCCCCCCTCAAAAAAAATCAGGGTGTGGTTTAATGGGTGTTCCTTTTATTACTAAGCTTCATAGTTTATATAAAATATCAGTTCTGGAAAAGTTGTCTTGCTTTGTTCACGCCTGTGTCCCCAACACCAAAAACAGTGCCTAGCACATAGTAGATGCTCAAAATATATGTGTTGAATAAGTGGATATAGATTACTTGCATTATTTTGTATGAATCAAATATTTCATAATTTTCTTTTTTCAAACGTTTTGTTTTTATTTTTTGTAGCAATGGGGTCTCGCTATATTGCCCAGGCTGGTCTCAAACTCCTGGGCTCATGCAATCTCCCTGCCTCGGCTTCCCAAAGTGCTGGGATTGCAGGCATGAGCCACCACGCCCAGCTAATTTCTTAAAAGGAAAAAACCTACTTTAATTATGTTGCCCTCTTGACTATTCTAGCTGGAAGTTATACTGCTTTCACAACTCCTATTACTCATATAGCCTATTAAATCCTGCTGCATAATATAGTTATATGTGTACATGTCTCTCTTACTGATTTTAAATTTATGAAGACAAAGGAGTATGTTTTGTCCTTTTTAATACCCATTCACAATACGTAGCACAATACTTTGCACATAGTAGATGCTCAATAAATATTGGTTGTGGCCAGGCATGGTGGCTCACGCCGGTAATCCCAGAATTTTGGGAGGTTGAGGTAGGCAGATCACTTGAGCTCAGGAGTTCAAGGCCAGCCTGGACAACATAGTGAAACCCCATCTCTACAAAAAATACAAAAATTAACCGGCATGGTGGCGCATGCCTGTAGTCCCAGCTACTTGCGAGGCTGAGGCAGGTGGATCAATTGAGCCCAGGAGGTCAAGGCTGCAGTGAACCATGATCGTATCACTGCACCCCAGCCTGGGCAACAGAACAAACCCTGTCTCCAAAAAATAAAATAAAATAAAAATAATTTAAAAATAAACAAATTCAAAGGAAGTTGAAGTTCTTCCCCAGCAAAAACTTTTTTGGCCATCCCTCTGCCACCATCTCTCCCACTGATTCCTCCCTCAGAAGCCTGGATACCAGTGATCCTTTCCCTTCGTTTATCTACTGTTTTCTTTCTCTAGAAGTAGGGAGGTTTGCCTATGTCTCACAGTCCTGATGTCATAGGGAACTGATTTAGCAAGGAAAAGTAGAAAATCTATCAGTCAGTTCCCACCAGCCCATCACAGCCCAGGAGCTTGAAATTAACAATCACAAATAAATAGAGAAGCTCAATATGTAAGAAGTTTTGGCAGTGCAAAGGCTCCACTTTAACTTGCAGGAAAGTGCCTGTTTAGCAGAAAGAAAGAGAATCCTGGAAAGTTAACACTGGATGGAATCTTAGAGATCATCTACTTCTCTCCCTGATTTTTCCAAATGAGGAAACTGAAGCTTCGAGAGATGAAGTAACTTGCATAGCTATTCAACTATTTAGTAGCAGGGCTGGGACTAGACTCCCAGTCTCCTGCCTGGAAGACAGCTGTTCTATCCATGCCACTTGCTGGCAACATGTACATCTAGCAAAACACATCATAAAGTATCCTCATCTTAAGCCATCAGGAATGGAAATCAAGCCATTTAAACCCTTCCTCTTCTCTCTAGCAATATCTTTCTTTTCTTTGCATTTCTCTGTGCCCCAGTTCTGTCTGTCTCTCCCCCCCCCCCCCCGTCTCTCGTTTTTAAAATCACTACCGTTTCTTTCTGTGGCTCTTTCTCATTGTGGCATGCCTGCACGATTATCTTGATTTTTCTGCTCTAAGCTATGGCTTCTTGTCCAAAGAAACATATATAAACCAATCAAAACCCTTCCTTGGTGACCTTTGTAGAAAAGGACACTTGGACTTTCCATAAGAGAGAAGCTGAACCTCTCTCCTAGCCTATCCAGTCAATTAAAATGAGTCTCTGGCCTCCCCTGAGGGTTGTTAACCAATCCTAAGAAAGAAAAGATCAATTTCATTTCTTGGTCACCACTGTGCAGGGAGGCTGCCAACCAGTCAGAATCTGCCACTCACAGTCATTAAAAAAAACTGGCCAATCAGGCCAACCTTGTTATATGGTCTGGTAGGAAAAGAAAGGGACTGATTGGAAAGGATAGTTCTCTCTCCACACCCTTTCCTTCCTGGACCCCAGTTTTCCCTTTGTGCAGTGAAAGAGGGACCCTTCCCCAAGCCCATAGTTAAGAAGATCACCCGACCTTCAGCTAAGCTCCTCTTGGATCTTTTGTTGTCTTCAAATTCACCCCTCCCCTTACAAACCTCCTTTTTGTAGCCTCACTGCTCCCTTGCGGATTTGATTTCTTGCTTCAAGTCTCGTAGTAATAGTCCCAGGATTCTCAGCCTCCCCTCAGATCTCCACTCACCAGCAAGTAAAATAACTTGTTTTGTATGATTTATGCAGGTGTGGCCGGGCGCGGTGGCTCAAGCCTGTAATCCCAGCACTTTGGGAGGCCGAGACAGGCGGATCACGAGGTCAGGAGATCCAGACCATCCTGGCTAACACGGTGAAACCCCGTCTCTACTAAAAAATACAAAAAACTAGCCGGGCGAGGTGGCGGGCGCCTGTAGTCCCAGCTACTCGGGAGGCTGAGGCAGGAGAATGGCGTGAACCCGGGAGGTGGAGCTTGCAGTGAGCTGAGATCCGGCCACTGCACTCCAGCCTGGGCAACAGAGGGAGACTCCGTCTCAAAAAAAAAAATAAATAAAATAAATAAAATAAATAAATAAATAAAAATTAAAAAAAAGATTTATGCAGGTGAAACCGTTTTTAAAGTGTAGTTGAGTCTCTTTCAGGAGATACTATCTCAAGGACCTTGCAATAAACAGTCTATATAGGTAGCAGTGTAGAATTGAGTTGCAATGCCCTTAACTATAGAGGCAGTGATGATGGTGGTGGTGATGGTAATGGTGGTGACGATGATGATTTTGATGCTAGCAATTACTGAACTCTTACTGGGTACCAAGTACCTTGCTAAAAGCTTCATATGTATTATCCCAATATTGACTGTGTGGTAAGTACTATTATTCTTCCCAATTTACACAGGAGGAAATAGATTTAAAGGGGGTTAAACAGTTAGCTCAAGGTCACACAGCGATTTGGGAACCCAGATTTGTCTGAACGCAGAACCCATTATTCTATGAGGGTAAGGGAGTGTTAAACATCGCAGGCTGTAACTTTTGGAAAGAGCCAGCTTTAGCTTCCTCCCAGGCCCCTTCTGTGATCCTCCTCTGGGATTGTTAGCCATATCTGAGTGTCCAAATTGTCGCAACAGCTGCAACAGCCGTTTGGGGGTGGTGGCCCCTAAGAACGGTGGACTTTCTCTGCCACTGAGGATGTGAAGTCGACAGCTTAAAAGAATTCCGTTTTGGTGGGAGTGGAGATGTCTGGAGACCTCAGGGGATAAACTTGTGTCTTTGCTAGCCTGTCTTTCTCCTAACAGCATCTCCACAGTGCCTGGCACCACTTGGTACTTGATAAATACCTGTTGATTGATTCCCAAGGATCCCAGTTCCATTTCCCACCTACCTACCCGCTCGGGGCGTAATCAACAACTAGAACTGGAGATTTGGGGATTTCAGAGGAACCTGTGAGAACCCTAATGGAGCTGGAAACGTGAATTTAGGAAAGACGGGCAGTCCACCACCCTCCTCTTCTCGCCTGCTTCTCCTATTTCTCCCCACTCTTTCCCCTCCCTTTCAGGAGCTCAGGGCCATAAAAATGCAGATGGAGGATCGGTGTGAAATAACGGGCCCATATAAATCCCTCTGCCGCCCGCCTGCAAGATGGATTGGCCGCATTGAAATTCCTCCGCGAGGATAATTAAACTCGGGGCCTCATCCGGGCAAAATTACATTCCTGTAATGGCGTCGCTCGGGGTCCCGGGAAATTGCTCCGTGGGCTTTCAGCGGCGGTTTTTATCGCCGGCCGGGGTGTGCCTGGCTGCGGCTCGCCTCTCCTCCGGGACCGTAAAGCTGCTGCCGTGATTTATCCTCCCCTTCTCCCAAATCCGATTAAATGGAGGAGCTCGGGGCCGGGGCGCCGCGGGGCCCGGGAGCCGGGAGGGGGCGGCGGGAAGGACGGGGCCAAGGAGGGGAGGACAAACGGCCCCTCAGAGGGTGGCGGATTTGCCTTTATTTACGACCGCGGCTTTCTTTTTATTTTTTATTTTTTATGGGGTTTGGTGAGTTTTTCCCGTCTTTCTCGTGCTGCGTTCAAGCACGATGCAGGGACGGCAGGGGTTTGGAACTGGATAGGCCTTGTCGCCCTGTTCCAAAGGGCAGGGCAAGTCCTATCTGTGAGACAAGGAGGCCTAGGAAAGATGAGGGGCCAGGAAGCCCCCCACCTCCTTCCATCAGGGGAAGGACGAGCGAAAGGGGAGAGAAGATGGGCGTTCAGGAGAGCATGGGGGCGGGGGAGTGGGGCGCTGCTTATCCCAACTCGCTAGTTGAAACCTGAGCAGAGGTTCGGGTAAGCCTGGAGTGACCTTGCAACATTACAGCGAGTCGCGGGTGCCCGTTATTCCTAGACTGTCCCAGGACCCAGGAAAGAGAGATTCGGATCATATTTAGCCCTATCTTCTGGCTCGCTGTTGCTGCTTTTCTCATGGTTTATCACCGGAATGGAAAGGAGGAAACGGGAAGGGGGGGAAAGGGCGAAGCCACCAGAAGCAGCTGCGGCATTTTGCTGACTATTCGCCCATTGAGCCGGTTTGCCATCCAGTGATGCCAGGGTCCCGGCGCGACAGAAAGCAGGACTCCCAAGATCTTCCTCCTGCTGCATTTTAGGCACCGAACCCCATTCCTGACTGTATGTTAACACTGAATTCTGAGTAGGAGTTTTGTTGTCTTGGCAGTGTGACTGCGCATGCTCGGAAAGGGGACGCAAGTCCGCGATCCCAAACGTGGTACAGACCGAACCGCCGGCCACGTTACGGATCCGCTTACTCTGCGGAGTTGGCCTCATTTCTGCACTGTCGGCGCTCGCTGTAGTTTCTCCTCTCGAACGCCAGGTGGAGCAACTGGCCGGATACCGCCACAGCCCTGGCAGGCGGCGCTGTGATGCCTGAGCTGATCCTCTGTGTTGCAATCGCTCTATCCGTGGTGGAGCGACTCGTTGGCCCAGGCCACGCATGCGCTGAGCCTTCCTTTCGCTATTCCCGCTGCTCCGCCCCTCTCTGTCTTCTCTGCAGTGGGAGAAGGTAAGGCCTTGGGACCTAGTGCCCTCTGTGCGCCGCGCACGCGCGTGGGACACCCCACTTCGCGCGGATGCTTTGAGACGCTTACCTTGCTTGCTCCCACCCTTGTCCTCGCTTCCTCCCTGGCTCCCGCTACCCCTGCGCCTTAGAACTGGGTCTTCCGCGTGCAGGTGACCTCCAACCGCGCGGGCCTGGCGCCATCTTGGATGTCTTGTTGGGGGAGGGTGCCTTGGCGCTGGCCAAAGTTAGATCCTGGAGTGCTGCTTTTCACCTGTTCCACCCAGCCCCTACGGACACGCTTTTCTGGCCTCTGGCCCTTTCAGATTGTCACAACCCCCAGGCCCTCCCCTCCTATCTCTGCTTTCTCTTCTCATCCTGACTTGTGCCTTCTTTATTCTGAAGTCTCCAGACTTTCGGCCCCAGGACCTCAGGTGCTCCGAGCAATGGAGATAGTGGATCGTCTAAAGTCACCAATCCCTCTAGTCAACACTCCTCAATTTAAAAAGTAAACCTTGAACATGGTAGAAGTGGGGGAAAAAAAAAAAAGCCAAAACATCGCCTCCCGTCAGGTTGTGGCTTGAGGATAGCTAAGGCCGAAGAGAGAGGCTGGTTGCTTTGGAATCACTAGTTGTTTACCAGTACGTTTCTCGCATCCTGGTACGCTGGTGAAGTTGGAAAAGTCACAAGTGGTGGGCTAGAGATGAGGGTTTCTGTTGAGGCAGCAGGCCCAGAAAGGTGGGGTAAGGCCAAGCTAGTGGGGCCAGCATGAGTCCCTGCCTGCCAGCCTTCCTGTCAAGGATTAATTAACCTCCCCAGATTCTGCTGTTACAGGGAAAAGATAGTTTAAGGAAAGGGATAGTTAAGTCACCACCCCTGTGACTCATCTACACTGAGCAAAAAGCCCGTGATGATTTAGGAGTTCTGATTCTGGATAGTACCTTTGCCCAAGTTGTAGGCTAACAATTGCAGACTTGCCATGATTAGATAGCCAATGGTGGGATCACTTAATTGCCACCCTTTGTTGTGGGTTTGTTACATGCCAGCACCACATTAAACTCTTTGTGTATGTTAATTTGTAAATGAACATACTTAATCCCCCTAAGAGTTGCATTTTACAAAGATGATAATATGGTATAATTCCCTTAGAAAAAACCACTCCTTCTTTTTCTAAAAGCCTTAAAGAACTATTGGATTTTGACCCAACAAAACGTGAATAGTACAGCAGCAAAATTGGGTTAGAGTTACCTATAGGCAAAAATCAGAGTTCTAGATAGGACAAGAGTTGAAGACATCCATTAACCTAAAAGTAATTAAGGCTGGGTGTGGTGGCTCATACCTGTAATCCCAACATTGGGAGACCAAGGTGGGAAGGTCGTTTGATGCCAGGAGTTCCACACCAGCCTGGGCAACAAAATGTTTTATAATGACACTGTCACTACAAAAGCAGTTAAGATCTTGGATTCAGAAGTGTTTTAACCTGGAACAATCTGAGTTCAGTTCATTTAAGGAAGTGGCATTTAATAGGCCTAAGCATTCACTATTTCAGCCTGTGACATTAGAAAGCATGTAACTTAAAAGATCCAAGTTCAAGTCTATCCTCTACCACTACTGCAGTTTCAAGACTGGGTTTAAGGTCACGCTCTTGCGTTAAGTATATATAATAAGCATCTGGGAAACTTGTTTGAAATACAGGGCACTTGAGCCTTATTCCGAGAGATCATTTTTGTTTGTTTGTAGACGGAGTTTCACGTTGTTGCCCATACTGAAGTCCAGTGGCATGGTCATAGCTCACTGAACCCTCCAACTCCTGGGCTGAAGCAGTCCTCCTGCCTCAGCTTCTGGAGTAGCTGGGACTACAGGTGCACTTCCACCTCACCTGACTAATTTTATTTTTTGTAGAGCCGAGGTCTTGCTATTTGCCCAGGCTGGTCTTAAACTCCTGGCTTGAAGTTATCTCTCCGCCCCAGCTTCTCAAAGTGTTGGGATTACAGGAGTGAGCCACTGAACCTAGCTCCCCCAGAGATCTTGACCAGGAAGGTCCAAGTTGGGCCCTAGAATATGCATTTTTTAATACATACACCACCCAGATAATTCTGGTTCAGATGAGCTTCTCACTTCACTTGGAGAAACCCCCCTGCCTTTAGGTTTTTAACTCACCTTCTGTTTCAGGTAAGTTCACTTCTACCAACTTAGTTACCTATAGGGTGTCAGGACTTCTTTAGATCTTGGGGAGACACAATTTAATACTTTTTTTTTTTTTTTTTGAGACGGAGTTTCCCTCCTGTTGCCCAGGCTGGAGTGCAATGGCGCAATTTTGGCTCACCGCAGCCTCTGCCACCCGGATTCAAGCGATTCTCCTGCCTCAGCCTCCTGAGTAGCTGGGATTACAGACATGCACCACCACACCTGACTAATTTTGTATTTTTAGTAGAGACGGGGTTTCTCCATGTTGGTCAGGCTGGTCTCGAACTCCTGACCTCGTGATCCGCCTGCCTTAGCCTCCCAAAGTGCTGGGATTACAGGTGTGAACCACCGCGCCCGGCCACTAATACCTTTTAGATAGACTAATAGCAGAGTTCCTCCTTGATCTTCCTCATCTTATTAATACAGGAAATTGAAGTATTTTGAGGAATTGGATACTTCCAGGGATCAGCAAAGAGATTGTTGGAGACCTTCCAGTGTCTTGGCCTTCAACAAATATCTCCCAAAACTACAAAGACTCTAAAGGGCAACTTTTTTGTTTGTCTTTTTGAGACTCATGCTCTGTCACCCAGGCTGGAGTGCAGTGGTGTGGTCTCTGCTCACTGCAGCCTCCACTTCCTGGATTCAAGCAATTCTCCTGCTTCAGCCTCCTGAGTAGCTGGGATTATAGGCATGCACCACCACACCTGGCTAATTTTTGTATTTTTAGTAGAGATGGGGTTTCAGTGTGTTGGTCAGGCTGGTCTTGAACTCCTGACCTCATGATCCGCCCACCTTGGCCTCCCAAAGTGCTGGGATTACAGGCGTGAACCACGTGCCCACCCTAAAGGGCAACTTTTAAAGATCCAGATGATGAAGTCTTGAGAAGGGTTCGTTTTGCATAAAAACTAGGGAAAACTTAGGCAAAAGACACTCTGGGAAAATTCGTGTGGCAACTGCAAATCCCAAGTGATCACTTGTTGAGACCAGGGGAAGTCACTTGGTCATAAGGAAATCTTGAGAGCTGTGTGGGGTTTCTGGAAGAAGTCATGACTTCAGGGTTTTAATTCTATTTCTGCCGATGACTTAAGGTCAGTCACTGTTTTCTGGGCCAGTTAAGCTTTCTAGGGCCCCCTTTCTGCTAATAAGGATATAGTTTAGTGAATGAGGAGGGTGTTTACAATACTGCTTCTATAATTCCAGCTCTCTTGCCACAGCCCCTCACCCCCTGAAAATGTTCGCCTGCTCCAAGTTCGTCTCCACTCCCTCCTTGGTGAGTACCTGTTTTTCTGGGAGAGTTTTAAAGGAGAGACGTCTTGTCTCTCTTTCCATCAGATCTTGTTCTTCACAGCAAGGCTGGGGGAGAGGAGGTCCAGGCGGGCATATCACTTGAGGCCAGGAGTTCAAAAGCAGCCTGGCCAACATGGTGAAACCCCATCTCTACTAAAAATACAAAAACCAGTTGGGCGTGGTGGCGGGTGCCTGTAATCCCAGCTACTCAGGAGACTGAGGCAAGAGAATAGCTGGAGGTGGAGGTTGCAGTGAGCCAAGATCACACCACTGCACTCCAGCCGGGGCGACAGAGCAAGACTCCGTCTCAAAAAATAAATAAGTAAGAAAGATTCGTGGTGAGGGAAGGCCCTTTGCTATGATTGCCTAACAGGGGAGAGTGAATGCTTGCTAGATACTCTCCTGCCCCATATCCCTTGGTGGCCAGTTAATTCTCTTTTCTTTTTTTTTTTTTTTTTTGAGACAGAGTTTCTCTCTTGTTGCCCAGGCTGCAATGGTGCGATCCACCACAACCTCCGCCTCCCAGGTTCAAGCGATTCTCCTGCCTCTGACTCCCGAGTAGCTGGGATTACAGGCGCCTGCCACCACACCCAGCTAATTTTTGTATTTTTAGTAGAGATGGGGTTTCACCATGTTGGCCAGGCTGGTCTCAAACTCCTGACCTCATGATTTGAGTAGAGACAGGGTCTCTCCGTGTTGGTCAGGCTGGTCTTGAACTCCCAACCTCAGGTGATCCGCCCTCCTCAGCCTCCTAAATTGCTGGTATTACAGGCATGAACCACCGTGCCTGGCTGTGGCCAGTTAATTATTAACCAGCCATCTTAGGAGAAGAATGAAGATGAGACTCTAGACCAAGATCAAGTTATTCCTACTCCTGAAACTATATGTCATGTAAACTTGCCATCCAGAGTGGTAAACATAAGTAGATTACATAACTTGGACTGACTATGCACTGTGTGTAGGATCTTGTCCTGAGTGATCCAGAGCTAAAGAGTTCATTCTGGGACTTAAATTTGGATAGGAAGCTAAAATTTACATAAATACACATTGGAAAAGTATTTGACTCAGAAACAACAGTATGGAAGAAATATTTTAAATAGTTAGAGGAGGCGGTTGGTTCATTCGCAAATAAAAAGGAGTACCGTTTATTTAGCATTTATCATGTGCCTTCGAACTGAGTTTACTGATTGGTATACATAATCTCATTTACTCTTCAAATCAACCCTGAGAGATGATACTTTGATTTCATAAATGAGAATACAGACTTAGAAAGGTTTAAGCGACTTATCCTGAGAGTACACTGCTGATAATAGAGTTAAGATTTGAATCTCACTTTATCTGATGCCTAAAGCCCTGGCCGTTAATCACCATGTGTCTGTTTTGGTGTCACTGGGTTGGGGTTAGTCAGAAAAGACTACCAGAAGGAGATAAATTTTGAGCATGAATCTTTGTTCCTGTTTTCCAAAAGGATGTGTTCAGGGAAAGTTACTGGCTTCTTTCTTGTGGGCTGACCATTACCCGTATAGATGGCCCCCTACTTTAGATGATTTGACTTAAGATTTTTTTTTTTTAACTTTTTATGATGATGCAAAAATGATATGTATTCATTAGAAACCATACTTCGGGGTGGGCGTGATGGCTCATGCCTGTAATCCCAGCACTTTGGGAGGCCGAGGTGGGTGGATCACCTGAGGTCAGGAATTCAAAACCAGCCTGGCCAATATGGTGAAAACCTGTCTCCACTAAAAGTACAAAAATTAGCTGGGCGTGGTTGTGGGTGCCTGTAGTCCCAGCTACTCAGGAGGCTGAGGCAGGAGAATTGCTTGAACCTGGGAGTTGGAGGTTGCAGTGAGCTGAGCTGAGATCACGCCACTGCATTCCAGCCTGGTGATAGAGCAAGACTCTGTCTCAAAACAAAACAAAAAAACCATACTTCGAATTACTAATCTTTATCTTTTCCCAGGCTCGCAATGTGTGGTACAATACTCTGTTGCAATACTCAGCAGCAAGCCACAGCTCCCAGTCACCTGCCCAGTCACAAGGGTAAACAACCAGCACTCTACAGCGTACTGTGTTGCTAGGTGATTTCACCTAACTATAAGCTAATGTAAGCTTTTTGAGCACATTGAAGGCTAGGCTAGGCCAGACTATGGTGTTTGGTAGGTTAGCAGTATTAAATGGTTTTTCAATGTGTGATGGATTTCTTGGCACATAACCCTATGGGAAGTCGAGGAGCATCTGTGTATATCTCCCTTGTTGAGTGAGGCAAATGCTTCTGAGGCTTAGATTTCTTCTCATTCTCAAGAGCTATAAAAGGATACAGCAAGGGTGGATGCTCCCTTGTAGCCCAAAAGGAAGTAGACTTTCTTTCTTTAAAGCAAAGTCTGAGAAGCAAGAGAAATGGTGTGGTTCTTTAATTTAGACTTTGCTAAAAGGAAGAATGATCCAGAATTCTAACGTATGTGTGAAGATGGGAAGGCCATCAGAGGAAAGAAAATCCTGTCTGATGATATAATAATGTGGCATAGTTCTGAAACTCCTCTCCAGTCTTCCTTGACCTTCCTGCCCCTGTATGTCATTCCTGCTAGGTCAAGAGCACCTCACAGCTGCTGAGCCGTCCGCTATCTGCAGTGGTGCTGAAACGACCGGAGATACTGACAGATGAGGTACCTTACTGGTGGAGTTGGGACTGTGGTTTTGGGGGTGATGGGTGGGGAGGGTTACCTTCCAGAACCAGGAGGTAGAATGCTGAGGACAGTCATCACAGGCTAAAATTCACGAATAGCCAAGGCCATGGGCTTTAGTTGGAGATGGAGAACGATAATATGCTGTATGCTATAGTGCTCCAACTTTTGCCACTGGTAGCACATGCCCTTGTGCACTGCTGCTAACTGCTGTTACTTGGCCTAGTCAACTGACTTCAGTTGGAAGCATTTAGTCCTAGGAAGATTATCTCCTTGGGGCAGCAAGAATAGACTAGGGCCTCAGTCTTACACTTCTTGACCACACCTGAATCTTAAAGGCATTTGAAGTCTATATCCTACATTAAAAGGTTCTGCTTGCCAGCATTTTAGGGGGTTAAACAGTTTTCTGTTTGGGGGAGAAACAGTGGGATTTGGCAGCATAAAGGTTTTAAATGGTAAAAAAGTTACTAAAGCAAAAAACTTTACCTTCTACCTGCCTCTTTTTCACAGAGCCTCAGCAGCTTGGCAGTCTCACGTCCCCTTACCTCACTTGTCTCTAGCCGCAGCTTCCAAACCAGCACCATTTCAAGGGACATTGACACAGCAGCCAAGTTCATTGGAGCTGGGGCTGCCACAGTTGGGGTGGCTGGCTCTGGGGCTGGGATTGGGACTGTGTTTGGGAGCCTCATCATTGGTTATGCCAGGTGAGATAAGTTGGGCCCTCCACTGGTTATCTGATATGCTTTCCAAAGGTCAGAAAATATTTGGGGGTCTAGAACTATACTATCCCACTCTGTAGCCACTAGCTACATGTTGGTTGTTTGTTTTGAGACAGTCACGCTCTGTCGCCCAGGCTGGAGTGCAGTGGCGTAATCTCAACTCACTGCCACTTCTGCCTCTGGGTTCAAGCGATTCTTGTACCTCAGCCTCCCAAGTAGCTGGGATTATAGGCGCGCACAATGACGCCCAGCTAATTTTTGTGTTTTTAGTAGAGATGGGGTTTCGCCACGTTGGCCAGGCTGTTTTTGAACTCCTGACCTCAAGTGATCCACCCACCTTGGCCTCCTAAACTGCCAGGATTACAGGCGTGAGCCACTGTGCTTGGCCTGAATTTTAGTTTTAATTAATTAAAAATACATAGTTTAGGTTTTCAGTTCTTCAGTCACACTAACCATATTTCAAGTGCTCAGTAGCCAGATGTGGCCAGAGGCTACCATATTCAACAATGCAAATATAGAATGCTTGGCTGGGCACAGTGGCTCACTAATCCCAGCACGTTGGGAGGCCGGGGCAAGCGGATCACTTGAGGTCCGGAGTTCAAGACCAGCCTGGCCAACATGACGAAACCCCATCTCTACTAAAAATACAAAAATTAGCTGGGCATGGAGGCATGCGCCTGTAATCCCAGCTATTCAGGAGGCTGCGGCAGGAGAATCGTTTGAACCCGGGAGGTGGAGGTTGCAGTGAGCCGTGAGCCAAGATCATGCCACTATACTCCAGCCTAGGTGACAGAGTGAGACTTTGGGGGGAAGAAAAAAAGCAGAAAGAAAAACAAATATAGGCTGGGCGAGGTGGTTCATGCCTGTAATCCTGCACTTTGGGAGATCAAGGCGAGTGGATCACCTGACATCAGGAGTTTGAGACCAACCTGGTCAATATGGTGAAACTCTGTCTCTACTAAAAATACAAAAATTATCCAGGCGTTGTGATGGGTGCCTGTAGTTCCAGCTACTTGGGAGACTGGACAGGAGAATTGCTTGAACCCAGGAGGTGGAGGTTGCCATGAGCCAGGATGTTGCCACTGCATTCCAGTCTGGGCAACAGAGTGAGACTGTATCTCAAACAAACAAACAAATAAATGCATATATATATATAAATATTTATATCATTGTGTCATTGAAGAAAGTTTTATGAACAGCTTTGGTCTAGAGCATGTGTTGGCAAACTAAGGCCTAAGTGCCAAATCTGGGCCATAGCCTGGTTTTGTATGATTGAGCTAAAAATAATTTCACGGCCGGGTGTGGTGCCTTACGCGTGTAATCCCAGCACTTTGGGAGGCCGAGGCAGGCAGATCATGAGGTCAGGAGTTCGAGACCAGCCTGGCCAACATGGTGAAACCCCTTCTCTACTAAAAATACAAAAATTAGCCAGGCGTGGTGGCAGATGCCTGTGTTCCCAGCTACTCAGGAGGCTGAGGCAGGAAAATCACTTGAACCCAGGAGGCAGAGGTTGCAGTGAGTAGCAGTCACGCCACTGCATTCCAGCCTGGGCAAAAGAGTGAAACTCTTTTTTTTTTTTTCTCAAAAAAAATTGGTTTCACATTTTTAAAAGGTTTCATTTTTGTTTTAAAGCAAAAGAGACTATATGTGGCCTGCAAAACCTAAAATTATTTACAATGTGGCCCTTTACAGAAAATGTTTACCTTCCCTGTTCTAGAGACTCAGTGAACATAGTGACTTTACTGCTGTTTTTCCCCGTCTCTGGGAATTTCCCTCTGTCACTCCTGGGAAAACTGGCACTGCAGCCAGCCCCTGGTTTCTGACGCCTGGGACTGTTTAGTACTCCCAGCTCTGGATAACTCAAAGTTAAAACCAAATTAGTCCTCTAGAGACCAGCAAGTTATCTTAATGTCTTTTGGGAAATAGAGTTCTTTTTACGAATTTGTATTAAGAAGTCTGACTGCTGCTTTATTCACTATTCTGTTAAATGTTGATGTTGATTTACCTTACCCATTAAGACTTCCGGAGGTATCAGAGTAAGGGAAATACAGGTTATATATGGGCCTTCAACATTGAGAGTCCTTTATCCATACTACTTCAATTCATAAAGCCCATAAACCATTTGTAACTTTTTTTTTTTTTTTGAGATGGAGTCTCACTGTTTCCCAGACTGAAGTGCAGTGGCATAATCCCAGCCCACTGCAATCTCTGCTTCCCAGGTTCAAATGATTCTCCTGTCTCAGCCTCCCAAGTAGCTGGGATTACAGGCATGCACTGCTACCCCCAGCTAATCTTTGGGTTTTTTGTGAGTGTGTGTGTTGGTTTTTTGTTTTTTTTTTTTTTTTTTGAGACGGGTCTCGCTCTGTCACCCAGGCTGAAGTACAACTGTGCAGTCTTGGTTCACTGCATCCTCCGCCTCCCGGGTTCACGCCATTCTCCTGCCTCAGCCTCCTGAGTAGCTGGGACTACAAGTACCTGCCACCATGCCCGACTAATTTTTTGTATTTTTAGTAGAGACGGGGTTTCACCGTGTTAGCTAGGATGGTCTCAATCTCCTGACCTTGTGATCCACCCGCCTCGGCCTCCCAAAGTGCTGGGATTACAGGCGTGAACCACCGCGCCCGGCAATTTTTGTGTGTGGTTTTTTTTTTTTTTGTTTTTTTTTTTTTTTTTTGAGATGGAGTCTCGCTGTGTTGCCCAGGCTGGAGTGCAGTGGCGCGATCTCCACTCACTGCAAGCTCTGCTTCCCGGATTCACACCATTCTCCTGCCTCAGCCTCCCGTGTAGCTGGGACTACAGGTGCCCGGCTAATTTTTGTGTTTTTAGTAGAGACAGGGTTTTACCGTGTTAGCCAGGATGGTCTCGATCTCCTGACCTCATGATCCGCCCGTCTTGGCCTCCCAAAGTGCTGGGATTACAGGCATGAGCCACTGTGCCCGGCAAGTTTTGTATTTTTAGTAGAGACAGGGTTTCACCATGTTGGCCAGGCTGATCTCGAACTCCTGACCTCAAGCGATCTACTTGTCTCAGCCTCCCAAAGTGCGGGGATTACAGGCGTGAGCCATCGTACCTAGCCTAATTTTTGTACTTTTAGTAGAGATGGGGTTTCACCATGTTGGCCAGGCTGGTCTCCAACTTCTGGCTTCAAGTGATCTGCCTGCCTTGGCCTCCCAAAGTGCTGGGATTACAGGGGTGAGCCACCGCACCCAGCCCATTTGTAGCTTCTTAAAGCTCCAAATCTTTTGACTATTTGAAATGAGAGAACATAATCTGTCCTTCTTACTCTCTGGTCTTCTAGAAGAGCGGTGTTCTAATTGTGTTCCATAAATCCCTTGGATTCTGAGGATGTGCCCCAGAGACTGTCTTAGTGAATAAAGGGGAGACCAAGCTGTTAAAATTTCCCCTACTTTTATACCATTGCAGTTTGACTTTTGGATGTTTACTATATTGGAGTTCTGCTTAAAGTTTGAAAACACTGCTCTAGATAGACCCTTCCACTCTGGATGCCTCTTCCATCCTATTTGGACCTTGGATATTCAGTGTCTAGGCCAAGAGGTCTTAATTTGTGATAATGAGATGGGTGAACCATTAGAGAACGTCATGATTATACCTGGGCCATGTTACAGGATTTTAGATTGTCTGCTCCCCCTTCATTCAGTTCTTATAGAGCCTTTGGGGAATCAGGGCAAGAATTTGGGCATGATGGTGTTACCCTAAAAGCTTCCTTATGTAAGATAAAGAGGAGAATTCTCCCTGAGCCCATCTTACATATTTGTCCTCTTCTTTGTGTGAACTAGAATTTCAGTCTTCTCTCCTCTCCTTCTCCAGGAACCCTTCTCTGAAGCAACAGCTCTTCTCCTACGCCATTCTGGGCTTTGCCCTCTCAGAGGCCATGGGGCTCTTTTGCCTGATGGTGGCCTTTCTCATCCTCTTCGCCATGTGAAGGAGCCGTCTCCACCTCCCATAGTTCTTTCTCCCGTGTCTGGTCGGCCCTGTGTGTTCCTTTTCCTATACCTCCCAGGCGGCCTGGGGAACGTGGTTGGCTCAGGGTTTGACAGAGAAAAGACAAATAAATACTGTATTAATAAGATGTTTCTTGAGTCTCCTGTGTATATTTCTTTTCCACAGTTGGCTGAGTGCCTTGGTGAGAGTACAAGGCCCGAAGGGTAGTGATGGTGCTAAACTCAACATGGATTTGGCTGAGCTCACTTTTTCTTAATTCTGTTTCAGAAAAGCTTTATTTGAAATAGCATAACATTTTAAATTATTTTCACCTGGCATGGCCTGCTACTTGCCTGGGAAGATTGGGGTCAGTAGCAACTTCAAGTTTTAACTTAAAATGTTGGCTAATAGTCTTTCTGTTTCCACTGTCACTCTCCTGGCTCAGGCCCTCATTATCATCCTCCTTGTCTATTGCAAGAACCTCTTAACTGACCTTCTGCCTCCAGTCTCCTACTTATAGCATTTACTTCTGCCTACCATTGCCAGGTGAATCATCCTGAAGCATAAGACTGGTTTTATCAGTTACTGGTTCAAAAAGTCACCTCAACTTTCTCTGCTTTATCTGTTATTAGTCCCATACACTACCTAAAGTGACTTGTTTTTCAGATGTTTTCCTGTCTTTACCATATCTTCCTGCCTTTTCCTTTCTCTGCTTTTTTCTGCTTTCTTTCCCTGAATCTTTGCTCACTTTCCTCTTTTTCAAAGTCTGTTATCCCTAAAGACTTAAGTTTAACCTCCATGAAGCTATTTTCTTGTTTCCATCCACCCTCAGCCAAAAGAGCATTAAAGAGCCAAAAGAGATCACACCACTGCACTCCAGCCTGGGCAACAGAGCAAGACTGTCTCAAAAAATGTATTCCAAATCCTTCATTGGAATCTATTTATTTATTTGTTTGTTTTTGAGATAGGCTCACTCTGCTGTGGTACAATCTCAGATCACTGCAAGCTCTGCCTCCCAGGTTCAAGCGATTCTCCTGCCTTAGCCTCCTGAGTAGATGGGATTACAGGCGTGCACCACCATGCCCAGCTAGGTTTTTTTTTGTTGTTGTTTTTAAATTTATTTATTTATTTTTATTTTTAGTAAAGAGGTTTACCCATGTTGGCCAGGCTGGTCTCAAACTCCTGGCCTCAAGTAATGCACCTGCCTCCCCTCCCAAAGTGCTGGGATCTCAGGCATGAGCTATCACGCCTGGCCTGGAATCAAAATTTTTAAAAGTCTGGGCCAGGGGTGGTGACACACCTGTAATCCCAGCACTTTGGGAGCCCAAGGCAGGCAGAGCACCTGAGGTTGGGAGTTTGAGACCAGCCTGACCAACATGGAGAAACCCCATCTCTGCTAAAAATACAAAAGTAGCCAGGTATGGTGACACATGCTTGTAATCCCAGCTACTTGGGAGGCTGAAGCAGGAGAATTGCTTGAACCCGGGAGGTGGAGGTTGTGGGGAGCCGAGATCGTGCCATTGGACTCCAGCCTGGGTAACGAGAGAAACTCCATCTCAAAAATAAAGAAAAGTCTGGCCAGAAGGCATCTAGAGAGAAAACCCAAGGATGCTGAAGGCAGTAAGACCTGCTTCTCAGTTTCTTACAAGAGTCAGTTGTGTTTCTTCAGCACCACAGGAGGAGCATCAGTAGGTTTGCGCCATCCTAAATTTAGAAGCAAATGGTGCCCTTTGAAATCACCTCAATGCTAAACAACAGTAATGAAGAACCATGCTCCAGCCTCCCTTTCAAGATGGATTTAATAGTTTGAGGCCTAAGAGCATCAGGATGAGAAAGCTGACCAGGGACAACACTGGTAATTTGGCTTGAGTTGGTGTCTGGGAACCTAGGGCAGCTCTGTGTCTCCTCACAGATGAGATGAAGGGGTATTCATGTATAATTCAGGAATAGAAAAAGTAAGAGCAGTAGTATCACAGTAGTGAGTAGAGAATATTGTCCTAGTCCCTCAAGTTCTGAGCAATGAAACTTTGTCTTTTTTTTTTTTTTTTTTT
>NW_012104410.1:313313-314124 GCF_000951045.1 Mandrillus leucophaeus | reverse complement strand
GGAGGCAGAGGTTGCAGTGAGCTGAGATTGCACCACTGCTCTCCAACCTGGGCTACAGAGCAATTCTCTGTCTCAAAAAAAAATAAAAGAATGAAAGAGGGCTGGGTGCGGTGCCTCATGCCTGTAATCCCACCACTTCTCAAGGCCGAGACGAGTGGATCACCTGAGGTCAGGAGTTCAAGACCAGACTGGCCAACACGGTGTTAACCCATCTCTATTAAAAATACAAAAATTAGCTGGGTGTGTGGCATGCACCTGTAACCCCAGCTACTCAGGGGGCTGAGACAGGAGAATCGCTTGAATCTGGGAGGGAGAGGTTGCAGTGAGCCAAGATTGCGCCACTGCACTCCAGTCTGGGTGACAGAGTAGGACTCCGTCTCAGAAAAAAAAAAGAATGAAAGAGAAAAGAATCATGACTTAATTTTCTAGGTTATCTAGGTAGGAAGTGATAGAACAGAATAAGAACCCTTGTCCAAAGCTCCTTCCATTATACTATACTGCTTCCTGGGGTCAGGATACCATTGTAGGAGAGGGAAAGACAAAATCTGGACAATTTCTGAAATTGCTGTGAAAGTGATTGATCTGGTTTTTGTTTTTTGGGAGTTTTTTGTTGTTGTTGTTTGTTTTTGTTTTGAGATGGAGTCTCACTCTGTTGTCCAGGCTGGAGTGTAGTGGTACGAACTCAGCTCACTATAACCTCCGCCTCCTGGGTTCAAGTGATTCTCCTGTCTCAGCCTCCTGAGTAGCTGGGATTACAGCCACACATCATGCCACCATGCCCAGCTAATTTCTGTATTTTTAGTAGAGACAG
>NW_012104410.1:286993-308498 GCF_000951045.1 Mandrillus leucophaeus | reverse complement strand
TTTTTGAGACAGAGTTGCATTCTGTTGGCCGAGGCTGGAGTGCACTGGCACAATCTTGGCTCACTGCAACCTCCACCTCCCGGGTTCAAGCGATCCTCCTGCCTCAGCCTCCCCAGTAGCTGGGATTACAGGCATGTGCCACCAGGCTCAGCTAATTTTTTGTATTTTTAGAGAGAGGGTTTTGCCATGTTGGCCAGGCTAGTCTTGAACTCCTGGCCTCAGGTGATCTACCTGCCTCGGGCTCCCAAGGTGCTGGGATTACAGGCGTGAGCCACTGTGCCCAGCCAAAACTTTGTCTTTATTGGGCCATATCAAAATAGCATGTATTTTCCAACATGTATTCTTAGGAGACATTCCTGGATATCTTGGTGTTCTCACCATTTGATGAGGAAAAAGTAAAACACAGGAAGATCTTTTTGTCCCCAGGCATCCTTAAAATTTATTTTTGGCTGGGCATGGTGGCTCATGCCTGTAATCAGCACTTTGGAAGGCTGAGGCAGGTGGATCACGAGGTCAGGAGACGGAGACCATCCTAGCCAACATGGTGAAACCCTGTCTCTACTGAAAATGTAAAAATTAACTTGGTATGGTGGTGCGTGCCTGTAGTCCCAGCTACTCGGGAGGCTGAGGCAGGAGAAACGCTTGAACCCAGGAGAGAGAGGTTGCCGTGAGCCAAGATCACACCACGGCACTCCAGCCTGAGCAACAGAGCAAGACTCCGTCTCAAAAAATATATATATATTTTTAAGCATTTATCTCAAGGCACTGTGAATATTAGCGTATTGTCATCAAAGTAGCCACTTTAGAAATGGCAGAAGACAAGAATAGAATACCAGGCATGAGGTTAGTCCTCTCATCCCAAATGCTTGGCTTCCCTTATTAGTGTAAATGGTTAGAGATAATTTATTCCCGCTTCTTCCCCCAGCCACCAAAGAGATAATTTCCTCTCATCTTTTGAATAAGTGCTACGGTGGGCAGAATTTTTTAAGTGACCCCTTAAGAATGTCCTACCCTGGTCGGACGCGGTGGCTCATGCCTGTAATCCCAGCACTTTGGGAGGCCGAGTTGGGTGGATCACTTGACGTCAAGAGTTTGAGAGCAGCCTGGCTAGCATGGCAAAACCCTGTCTCTACTAAAAGTACAAAAACGAGCTTGGTGTGGTGGTGTGCACCTGTAATCCCGGCTACTCAGGAGGCTGAGGTGGGAGAATCGCTCGAACCCAGGAGGCAGAGGTTGCAATGAGCCAAGACCATGCCACTGCACTCCAGCCTGGGCGACAGTGAAACTGTCTCAAAAAAAAAAAAAGCCTTTTTTTTTTAAGTGTATGCCATACTATTACTATATCTGTTTTGTTTATGTGAAATAGATGTGTGGTTTTTTGGTTTTTGTTGTTTTGTTTTGTTTTCTTGGTATTTTAAAAGATGAGAAAACTGAGACTCAGGTTCAAGAATCATGATTTGGGCCTGACAGAGTGACACGTACCTGTAATCTCAGCTACTTGGGAGGCAGAAGCAGAAGGATCTCTTGAGCACAAGATTTCAAGACTAGCCTGAGCAACATCACAAGACCTTGTCTGTTTTTTAAAAAAATGAATGAGGCCAGGCGTGGTAGCTCACACCTGTAATCCCAGCACTTTGGGAGGCCAGGGCGGGCAGATCGCGAGGTAAGGAGTTTGAGAGCAGCCTGACCAACATGGTGAAACCCCGTCTCCTACAAAAATTAGCTGGGCATGGTGGCACATGCCTGTAATCCCAGCTACTCAGGAGGCTGAGGCAGGAGAATCGCTTGAACCCTGGAGGCAGAGGTTGCAGTGAGCTGAGATTGCACCACTGCTCTCCAACCTGGGCTACAGAGCAATTCTCTGTCTCAAAAAAAAATAAAAGAATGAAAGAGGGCTGGGTGCGGTGCCTCATGCCTGTAATCCCACCACTTCTCAAGGCCGAGACGAGTGGATCACCTGAGGTCAGGAGTTCAAGACCAGACTGGCCAACACGGTGTTAACCCATCTCTATTAAAAATACAAAAATTAGCTGGGTGTGTGGCATGCACCTGTAACCCCAGCTACTCAGGGGGCTGAGACAGGAGAATCGCTTGAATCTGGGAGGGAGAGGTTGCAGTGAGCCAAGATTGCGCCACTGCACTCCAGTCTGGGTGACAGAGTAGGACTCCGTCTCAGAAAAAAAAAAGAATGAAAGAGAAAAGAATCATGACTTAATTTTCTAGGTTATCTAGGTAGGAAGTGATAGAACAGAATAAGAACCCTTGTCCAAAGCTCCTTCCATTATACTATACTGCTTCCTGGGGTCAGGATACCATTGTAGGAGAGGGAAAGACAAAATCTGGACAATTTCTGAAATTGCTGTGAAAGTGATTGATCTGGTTTTTGTTTTTTGGGAGTTTTTTGTTGTTGTTGTTTGTTTTTGTTTTGAGATGGAGTCTCACTCTGTTGTCCAGGCTGGAGTGTAGTGGTACGAACTCAGCTCACTATAACCTCCGCCTCCTGGGTTCAAGTGATTCTCCTGTCTCAGCCTCCTGAGTAGCTGGGATTACAGCCACACATCATGCCACCATGCCCAGCTAATTTCTGTATTTTTAGTAGAGACAGGGTTTCACCATATTGGTCAGGCTGGTCTCGAACTTCTGACCTCAGGTGATCCACCTGCCTCGGCCTCCCAAAGTGGTGGGATTACAGGTGTGAGCTATCGCACCCAGCCTTGATCTGTTTTTCTTATTATTACTATCCCTGCTCTTATCTTGTAGATAGGTAGCATTTTGCCTACCACTGGGTTCATTTTACCCCACTGCTTATTTTCCGAGTTTATGGGTAGGCTGTTTGGTTGGCTCAACTCTGTCCCCAAGATAGATATTTTTAACCATAGTGGATTACAGCCTTCCAGGAACTGTGTGGCTGCTTTTACAGAAATGAACTCTGCATATCTTGCTGGGGGATGGTTGGGGGGTGTGTGTGTGTGTCAGGATGGTATCTGAGCCTACACAGACTTGCAACCCCTCTGTATCCCTATGACTTTTCCACTCTCATCTCCCAACATCTGGAGTAGGGACTTCAAGTTTCCAAAACATAGCTGCAAAGGGTAACAAACAGCTAGCCCATAGCTCACTTAGCAACAGGAGAATAGTCAGTAGGGATCTAAGATAGGGAGAACATGTAGCTCAGGGAAAATGTGTGCAGTACAAAAGACCCATAAATTTTTCAGAAAGCAGCTTGGCCCTGTGAAGTTGACCAGATTGAAAGTCCCAGAATCCTGGGTTCCAGTCACTCAGGAATGGCTTTTGGTTAATTCTTCCTGTGCTTCAATTTCTTCTCTTGTGTGAAATGGGTGACACCTTATCTGCCTCCCTGAGATGTCATGGAAATAAGCAAAATTAGGTCTTAAAACTACTTGGAAACCTACATTGTGAAAATTATCTTTATCTCTGTTGTTTCTTAGTTACCAGTTTACCAGAAGTAACTTAACACTAGGATTCTCTGCCAGTACTAAAATTAGACCCTACCACTCTGGGCTTTCCTTTTCTCCCTCTTGCTTTTGTTTTCGGGGCGTAGGGGAGACATCTGTGCTGCTGGAGTTAATAATAAACTAAAGACTAAAAACAACTTCTCCCACTAGAAAATACTATTTTCATCCTACCCACCTGATCAGCCTTTAAAAGAAGGAGCCCAAATCTGCCCTGGATTTTGATTATTTGATTCACTTTTGGAAATGTGAGAAAGCCTAGGGAATGAGAGAGTGGAATAAATGGAATTGGAATGTAGAGAAACCAAGCTCCTGATATTTCCAGCCTCCCTTTCCCGGCCAGATAGACTTTCTGCCACTAAAATCAAGGTTCTGTGTCACATCACAAAAGGGCATGAAGTTACTGTTAAGTATGCTGACATCTCTGGAGGTGGGAGGTTTGGGTATTGGACACTTTTCCTGCCCAGGGACATGGGGAAAACGACTAGGCAAGGAGGGAATCAATCTTTTCCAGCTGCAACCTAGAGAGAAAGGAACAAATTCTTCACCAGGGAAGATTGTGTAAACAGCGCCTTTGGCTGGAGCCATAGGGTTGGGGAAGCAAAGAAAGGGATCTTTGTTCTCTCCTACTCCAGCCAGAGCACAATCGTAGAGCTGGGATTGTTTGCTTTGGCAAAAGACTCCCTGCCTGAAAGGGTTAGGCGTTCCAGAGACTGGTGAGGCCTCTGTTGGGTTTCCCTTAAGGAGCTGAAGAGAGGACAACTCCCAGCCTAAATCCTTTACCTAAGGAAGTGAGCTGGGGACTCAGGAGGCCTGAGGCATCTGGGTTATACTTCTCAACCTTGGTTTGCCTCCTTCTCTTCCTACATTCACCTCATTACAGTTGTTAGTTTAATTGAACTCAGTCCTCCTGCCTTTAAGGGTGCTTTCTGTTCTTGTACCAGTGTTCTATCAAAAAAAAAATACATTTTCACACACAGCAAGACAATGCCAGAGCTCCTGTCTAAGGAACCCAACAGGAAAACGGGATTCTGAGATAATCTTATCCAGCCTGTGACTTTAGGTGGCATTGCATACGACCCTGACAATTGCAGTCAATCTTTTCAAAAATCTCTGGAGATGTACTACTTTTCTTGGATAACATTAGTGTCTCACAAAGGCAAGGTAATATTTATGTGGTGCCGCTTATGCCAGGTGCTTTACAAATGCCATTTTATTTAATCCTCAAAGCCACCCTATGAGGTAGATAGAATGACCCCTGCTTTACAGATTAGGACACTAGGGATTAGCAAGATGAAATAATTTGGCCAAGGTCACATAGATGATATACTAGTTTGCAAGGACTGCTATAATAAAAGTACCACAAACTGAGTGCCTTTAACAATAGAAAGTTGCCGGCCGCAGTGGGTCACCCCTGTAATCCCAGCACTTTGGGTGGCCGAGACGGGCAGATCACCTGAGGTCAGGAGTTCGAGACCAGCCTGACCAACATGGTGAAACCTCGTCTCTACTAAAAATATAAAATTAGCTGGGTGTGGTGGCACATGCCTGTAATAGCTGCTCAGGAGGCTGAAGCAGGAGAATTGCTTGAACCCAGGGGATGTAGGTTGCAGTGATCCAAGATCGCGCCATCGCACTCCAGCTTGGGCAACAAGAGCAAAACTCCGTCTCAAAAAAATATTAAAAAAAAAATAGAAAGTTACTAAAATTAGCTGGTATGGTCGTGTGCACCTGTAGTCCCAGCTACTTGAGAGACTGAGACAGAAAGATCTCCTGAGCCCAGTAGTTTTATGCTGCAGTAGCGATGATTGTGCCACTACACTCCAGCCTGGGTAGCAGAGTCCGATCTTGCCTCTGTAAATAAATAAATAAATAAATAAATAAATAAATAAATAAATAAATAAATAAAACCATAGAAAGTTACTATCTCACAGTTCTGGAGGCTAGAAGTTCAAGACAAAGGTGTTGGCAGGGTTGGTTTCTTCTGAGGGCTGTGAGGAAAAATATGTTCCATGTTTCTCCCCTAGCTTTCTAGTGGTTTGCTGCCAATCTTTAGCATTTTTTAGCTTGTAAGTCTAGGCTTTCATCTTCACATGGCATTGTCCCTGTGTGTGTATCTGTGTCCAAATTTCCACTTTTTTTTTTTTTTTTGAGACAAGGTTTTGGTCTGTCGCCCAGGCTAAAGTGCAGTGACGTGATCTCAGCTCACTGCAACCTGTGCCTCCGGTTCAAGCAATTCTCATGCCTCAGCCTCCCGAGTAGCTGGGACTACAGGCACACACCACCACCATGCCCAGCTAATTTTTGTATTTTTAGTAGAGATGAGGTTTCACCACGTTGGCCAGGCTGGTCTCAAATGCCTGACCTCAAGTGATCCGCCCCCCTTGGCCTCCCAAAGTGCTGGGATTACAGGCATGAACCACCGTGCCAGACCTCTGTTTTTGTTGTTATTGTTGTTGTTTTCTTTCAGACCTCCGCTTTTTATAAAGACACCAATCATATTGAATTAGGGCCACCCCTACTGAGTATGACCTCTTCTTAACTAATGACATCTGTAATGATCCTATTTCCAAATAAGGTCACATTCCAAAGTACAAGGAGTTAGGACTTCAACATATGTATTTGAGGGGGACACGATTCAACCCCATAACAGGTAGTTGAATCCATCTTGGATCTATCTGACTCCAAAGCCATTTCATGCTCTTTCCACTGCACTGTGCTGCCTCCTAAAAACTCAGGAAGCTTTTTTTTTTTTTTTTTTTTTTTGAGACGGAGTCTCGCTCTGTCACCCAGGCTGGAGTGCAGTGGCGCAGTGAGTGTACCAAGCCCGGCTAATTTTTTGTATTTTTTTTTTTTGAGACGGAGTCTCGCTCTGCCACCCAGGCTGGAGTGCAGTGGCCAGATCTCAGCTCACTGCAAGCTCCGCCTCCCGGGTTCACGCCATTCTCCTGCCTCAGCCTCCCGAGTAGCTGGGACTACAGGCGCCCGCCACCTTGCCCGGCTAATTTTTTGTATTTTTAGTAGAGACGGGGTTTCCCCATGTTGGCCAGGATGGTCTCGATCTCCTGACCTCGTGATCCGCCCGCCTTGGCCTCTCAAAGTGCTGAGATTACAGGCGTGAGCCACCGCGCCTGGCCAAAACTCAGGAAGTTATTCAAAATGCCTTCTGGTTTCCAGTATCTTCCTTCTTCAATCCAAACTCTATATTGCTGCTAGAGTTATCTTTCCAACATGTGGGTTTCATCAGTCACCCTCTTTCTTAATATCTTTTAGTGACTTCCAGTGGCTAAATAGACTTTGAATAAATCCAGACATCTTGTGGTGGTAAACAGAGCCTTTCTTTCTTTCTTTTTTTTTTTTTTTCTTGAGACAGAGTCTTGCTCTGTTGCCCAGGCTGGAGTGCAATGGCATGATCTCTGGTCACTGCAACCTCCGCCTCCCAGGTTCAAGCAAATATCCTGCTACAGCCTCCCGAGTAACTGAGATTACAGGCATATGCCACCATGCCTGGCTAATTTTTTTTTTGTATTTTTAGTAGAGATGGTGTTTCACCATACCTACGAGGCTGATCTCGAACTCCTGACCTTGTGGTCCACCCGCCTCAGCCTCCCAAAGTGCTAGGATTACAGGAGTGAGTCGCCGCGTCCGGCCAACAGGGCCTGTCTTTCATGCCTATATTTTCAGTCCACTTGCACTCTTTCCTCCCATCCAGTCACCATAAACTCCAACCATACTGGCCTATTGCAGTTTCTCAAACACATTATGGTTACATACTCCTTCAGGCCTTGCTTTCCTCCATCACTTCTCTCAATCTCTTCCTTTTACAGTTATCCTAATTTTAACTATTCATAACAACCTAAGGCTGAGCTGGGTGAGGTGGCCTGTGTCTATAGTCCCAACTACTCAAGAGACTGAGGCAGGGGGAGCACTTGAGCCCAGGGTTCAAGACCAGCCTGGGCAACAAAGTGAGACCCTGTCTCTATTAAAAAATGGAAATATTAGCCAAGAGTGGTGGCACGTACCTGTGGTCCCAACTACCTGAGAGGCTGAGGCAAGAGGATGGCTTGAGCCTGGCAGTTTGAGGCTGCAGTGACCAGTGGTCACACCACTACACTCCAACCTTTATTTTAAAGACCCTGTCTCTAAAAATAAATAAAAACCCAAGGCTCATCCTGGATTCCTCTACTTCCTTGACTCTATACATCTACCTCCACTGTCACCACCCTAATCTCAGCCACCATAATATCTCACTTGTACTGACTGCTGTAACAACCTCCTAACTGGTCTCCCTGCTTTCATTCTTGCTCACTTCCTAGTAAAGTAATAAAGCAAAATTGTAATTGTTTTTCTTCTGAATAAAACCATCAATGGCTTCCCATTGGACTTAGAATAAAATCTGAAGTCTTCACAACATCTATATGTAAACATATAATTGCATTATCTATCACTATATAACATTACCCCAGACTTAGTGGCTTAAAACAACAAATATTTATGTCACAGTTTCTGTGGGTCAGGAACTCAGAAATGACTTAGGTAGTTGGTTTCGGCTCAAGATTTCTCAAGAGGTTGCAGGTAAGATGTCAGCCAGAGCAGCAGCCCCAGATGACTCAAGGAATGGGGCTCAAGAATCCAGTTCCAAGATGTCTCATTCATCATTGTGGGCAAGAGGACTGTACCTTACCACATAGGCTTCTCCATAAGGCTAGGTGAGTGACTTCACAGTATGGTACCTGGCTTCCCCGAAGTGTGTGATGCTAGAGAGGGAACGGAGAAAGCTGCAATGTCTATTATGGCCTAGTCTCAGAAGTCAAACACCATCACTTCTGCTGAATTCTGTTTGTTAGAAGCATGTCACTACATAAGAACACCCCACACTCAACCGGAGTGGAATTAGGCTCCACCTGTTGAAGAAAGGAGCGTTAAAGAATCTGTGGACTGGGCCAGGCATGGTGGCTCACACTTGTAGTCCCAGCACTTTGGGAGGCCGAGTTTGGTGGATGGCTTCAGCCCAGGAGTTTGAAACCAGCCTAGGCAACATGGTGAAACCCAGTCTCTACCAAAAACACAAAAATTAGCCAGGCATGGTGGCCTGCACCTGTGATCCCAATGAATCAGGAGGCTGAGGCACGAGAATCACTTGAACCTGGGAGGTGGAGTTTACAGTGAGCCAAGATTGAGCCACTGCACTCCAGCCTGAGTGACAGAGTGAGACCCTGTCTTGGCGGGGGAAAAAAGGATTTGAGTACACATTTTAAAACCATACTCCAGGCCGGGCGCGGTGGCTCAAGCCTGTAATCCCGGCACTTTGGGAGGCCGAGACGGGCGGATCACGAGGTCAGGAGATCGAGACCATCCTGAGTAACACGGTGAAACCCCGTCTCTACTAAGAAATACAAAAAACTAGCCGGGCGAGGTGGCAGGCGCCTGTAGTCCCAGCTACTCGGGAGGCTGAGGCAGGAGAATGGCATGAACCCAGGAGGCAGAGCTTGCCGTGAGCAGAGATCGCGCCACTGCACTCCAGCCTGGGCGACAGAGTCAGACTCCGTCTCAAAATAAATAAATAAATAAATAAACCTCATACTGGGTGGTGGTTCCTTTAAAATTCAGGTTTATTGGGGAATAATTTACATAAAGTAAAATTCACTTGTTAAATAATGCGCTACCCACAGATGAGGGAAAGACAACAGACCCAGAGGCAGCACGAGAAGAGTGGTCCCAGTCGCCATGAATGTCCTTCCTTTGCATGGTTTAGGCCCGGCCCTGCAGAGCATGACATCACATATTGATCAAAATTCACTATTTTTTAAAAATCAGATTCATGTGGGCTAGGCGTGGTGGCTCACGCCCCTAATCCCAGCATTTTAGGAGGCCTAGGTGGGTAGATCACTTGAGGTCAGGAGCTCGAGACCAGCCTGACCAATATGGTGAAATCTCCTCTCTACTAAAAATACAAAAATTAGGTCCAGGCGCGGTGGTTCACGCCTGTAATCCCAGCACTTTGGGAGGCTAAGGTGGGCGGATCACAAGGTCAGGAGATCAAGACCATCCTGGCTAACACAGTGAAACTCGTCTCTACTAAAAATACAAAAAAAATTAGCCGGGCGCGGTGGTGGGCACCTGTAGTCCCAGCTACTCAGGAGGCTGAGGGCAAGAGAATGGTATGAACCCAGGAGGTGGAGCTTGCAGTGAGCGGAGATAGCGCCACTGCACTCCAGCCTGGGCGACAGAGCGAGACTCTGTCAAAAAATAAATAAATAAATAAATAAATAAATAAAATGTCTTTTAAAATTTTTTTATATATAAAAACAGAAAACATGAGAAGAAGTCTCCCTATGTTGCCCAGGCTGGTCTCCAACTCATGGGCTCAAGTGATCCTCCCACCTCAGTCTCCCAAAGTGTTGGGATTACAGGTGTGAGCCTCTACACCCAGCCTGTGTATATATATACACATATATATAATATATATTTTTGTTGTTGTTTGTTTGTTTTGTTTTTTGTTTTTAGACGGAGTCGTTCTCTGTCACCCAGGCTGGAGCACAATGGCACTATGTTGGCTCACCGCAACCTCCGCCTCCCGGGTTCAAGCAATTTCCTGCCTCAGCCTCCTGAGTATCTGGGATTACAGGCATGCACCACCACATCCGGCCCGGGCATGGCTTTCTCTAAGTACCTAGAGCATATTCTCTGCCTAGAGGTATGTACTTCTTCAGAGGTTAGTCAAAAATGAAATAATACTTGGTCTTTGGTTGCTCTTGTAGACACAGCTATTCTGTTGTCTCCCAAATGTGCATAGCTAATAACCTCAAATATAGCTCCTTTTGGTGTAACTATGTAAGCTATTAGAAATACTATCATGGACATAGATTAGCCACACCTGGTCTAATAATGAAACCTGATTTCCTTTCTGCTACAAGTAAAGGAATAGCCAGCAATATTCCTATGAATGAAAATCAGCAGTCAAAATGTTTTTCTTAATTAAAAAATAATTTTGAGGCCGAGCATGGTGGCTCACGCCTGTAATCCCATCACTTTGGGAGGCCGAGGCAGGCAGATCAGCTGAGATCAGGAGTTCAAGACCAGCCTGGGCAACATAGCGAAAACCCATCTCTACTAAAAATACAAAAATTAGCCAGGCATGGTGGTGGGCGCTTGTAATCCCAGCTACTTGAGAGGCTTAGGCAGGAGAATCGCTTGAACCCAGGAAGCAGAGGTTGCAGTGAACCGAGATAACGTCACCGGACTCCAGCCTGGGCGACAGAACAAGACTCCGTTTCAAAATAAAAAATAAAAATAATAATTATGAGCCTGTCTGCCAGTCTTCCTCTGTTTCTTCCTTCCTTTCTTCCTAAAAAATTCAGTCTAAAAGCTATTAGGTGGGGAATATAGGAGTCCAATGAGATGATGAGCAACAGTGGCCCATTTCAGGGTGTTGGAGCCTAAGGAGGATGAAGAAGGTTCTGATTCTAGGTGGGGGCAGCTTCAATGGGAGGGGCTTTGTGGGTAGCGCTCAAGTAGGGTAAGGAAAGGCATCCATGACAGCAGGGAGGGGTAGGCGTTAATATCAACAGAGATTATTTACATATTAGGGGGGATTGATTACATCAATAAATATATTGAGGATAAAGGAACCCAGATTTCTTGCTGGCAGACAAGGGTCTCAACTGTGGAACAGGAAAAAATTAGAATTAACCCTGTAACATTAGGTTAGAATTGGAAATAACCAAAGTGAAATATATATGAATTATATATTATATATATTTATATATAAATTATATATTACCCCCAGTTCTGTTCACTGAGAATCGTGACACCACAATAACATTGATTAGATATATGTATAAATACATATACATTTCCACAAATTCTGTTCACTGAAGGAATCACAGTATCCCAGTAGCACTGATCACACCTGGTATTGGTTTTCAAATACCATTCTCCTTTTAAAAGAACCATTGCTCCTTGGAGAAAGGGCTGATTCTAGGGCTGGGGAGGGAAAGTACAAGATGAACCTGAAATATCTGGTTGTGCCGGAAGGTATGGAAGAGCTCAAAGAATGATGGAGACATATCAAAGGCTTTAGGAGCCCCCTTGAAGGGACTCCCGTTGGCCAAATCTGGAACAATTTGAACATCAAACTAAATCATGACAGTAAAATATTAAAATCCATTGAATAAAATAGTAATCCATGAGTCACTCCAAAAGAAATAAATATTAAATGAGAAGAAAATAACTGTTCTGTCTATAATGACAGTAAATATAGAAAGAATGATGGAATTAGAATACCTGCATATTATTTAGTAACCATCATAGTAATAACTAAGCTGGCCAGGCATGGTGGCTCATGCCTGTAATCCCAGCACTTTGGGAGGTCAAAGTGGGCAAATCACCTGAGGTCGGGAGTTGGAGACCAGCCTGACCAACATGGAGAAACTGTCTCTACTAAAAGTACAAAAAATTAGCTGGGCATGGTGGCACATGCCTATAATTCCAGCTACTTGGGAGGCTGAGGCAGGACAATCGCTTGAACCTGTGAGGTGGAGGTTGCGGTGAGCCAAGACTGAGCCACTGCACTCCAGCCTGGGCAACAAGAGTGAAACTCTGTCTCAAAAATAAATAAATAAATTAGTAAATAAGCCACAAAACATCAACAAATCCTAAACCTAGTGGGTGACTTGATGAGGAATATGGTATTTCCATAGTCTCAAAGTATTTTCTCATAAAATACTCATTAATTACAAAGGGAAAAAGAATAATTTTATAATGGAGACGTAGCAAACGTTGCCATAATCCAGAAATCAATGTTAACATTACCGGAAATTAGACAAATCAAAGTTATGTGTAGTCTTAGAGTATGCAACTAGAACACCATTTTTGTTGTAATTCTTGACAAAAATGCATAACCTGAAACTAAACATGAGGAAATATTGGACACACCCAATTGTGGAACATTCTACAAAATAACTGGCCTGTAATCTTTAAAAGTGTCAAGGTCATAAAAGTCAAGGAAAGATCAAGGAACTGTTCCATATTGAAGGAAGCTAAAGTGACATGACTACTAAATTCAACATGTGATTCTGGGCTGGGTCTTTTTGCTCTGAAGGATATTTTGGAGGCAACTGGCAAAACTAAAATGAGGTCCATGGATTACATGGTAGTAATGTATCAAATATTAATTTTCTGATTCTGGTGGCTCTATTGTGGCTTTCTAAGAGAATGACCTACTTGGTAAGAATCATGCATAAAAGTAGAATTGATGAGGCACCATGTCATCACCTCACCGGCAGATGGTTCAGGGGAAAAGAGTTACTTGGTACTATCCTTGCATCTGTTCCTTAAGTTTGACATGAATTAAAAACAAAAGAAAATATGAATGATTTGAAACATTTAAAAAGCACTAAAACTAAGGTGATAGATACCTAGGCATCTGCCCCAACATTAAAAGATATTAACATTTTGACCTTATTTGCTCAGATCAACTGCCTGTGCACATTTGCCCTCTCTTTCTGTTTGCTTCAAGAAATAGAACACTAACTGGGCTCGGTGGCTCACGCCTGTAATCCCAACACTTTGGGAAGCCAAGGCAGGTGGATCACTTGAGCCCAGGAGTTCAAGACCAGCCTGGGCAACATGGTGAAATGCCGTCTCGACAAAAAACACAAAAATTAGCTGTGTGTGGTGGCATAAGCCTGTAGTCTTATCTACTCAGGAGGCTGAGGTGGAAGGATGGCTTGAGCCTCAAAGGCAGAGGTTGCAGTGAGTCAAGATAATGCCACTGTACTCTAGCCTGGACAATACAGCAAGACTCTGTCTCAAATAAATAAAGAAATAAAATGCTACGGAAATGTCTGCTTTGCTGGGCACGATGGCTCACGCCTATAATCCCAGCACTTTGGGAGGCCGAGGTGGGCGGATCACAAGGTCAGGAGATTGAGACCATGGTGAAACTCCGTCTCTACTGAAAATACAAAAAATTAGCCGGGCGTGGTGGCGGACGCCTGTAGTCCCAGCTACTCAGGAGGCTGAGGCAGGAGAATGGCGTGAACCCGGGAGGCAGAGCTTGCAGTGAGCCGAGATCGCGGCACTGCACTCCAGCCTGGGGGACAGAGCGAGACTCTGTCTCAAAAAAAAAAAAGAAATGTCTGCTCTTATCACTTATATTCAGCATTATACTTGAGATTAGTTGGTGCAATAAGGAAAGAAAATGAAATTAAAAGTACAAAACTAGGCATGGTAGCTCATGCCTATAATCCCAACATTTTGAGAGGTTGAGGTGGGAGGATCACTTGAGCCCAGGAGTTTGAGACCAGCCTACACACCATAGCAAGACCCAATCTCTACAAAAAAAAAGTTTTGTTTTAATTAGTCAGGTATGGTGGTGTGTGCCTGCAGTCCCAGCTACTTGGCAGCTGAGATAGGAGGATTGCTTGAACCCAGGAGGTCAAGGCTGCAGTGAGCTGTGATTATGCCACTGCACCCTAGCCTGGGTGACAGAATGAGACCCTGTCTCAAAAAACAAACAAACAGCCGGGCGCGGTGGCTCAAGCCTGTAATCCCAGCACTTTGGGAGGCCGAGACGGGCGGATCACGAGGTCAGGAAATCAAGACCATCCTGGCTAACATGGTGAAACCCCGTCTCTACTAAAAAATACAAAAAAACTAGCCGGGCGAGGTGGCGGGGTGCCTGTAGTCCCAGCTACTCAGGAGGCTGAGGCAGGAGAATGGCGTAAACCCGGGAGGCGGAGCTTGTAGTGAGCTGAGATCTGGCCACTGCACTCCATCCAGCCTGGGTGACAGAGCGAGACTCTGTCTCAAAACAAACAAACAAACAAACAAAAAAAAAAAAACAGAAAAAATATACATTTTAGGAAGAAATTAAAGTGTTTTTTCATAGATAACATGATCATTTATGTAGAAAATCCTATGAAGTCCACATACAAAAAAAAAAATACTAGAATTAATAAGTGAATTTAGCAAGGTTGCAGGACACAAGATCAACATACAAAAATCAATTATAAGCTAGGCATGGTGGTGCATAGCTGTGGTCTCAGCTACCCAAGAGGCTGAGGCAGGAGGAGCCCAGGAGGTCAAGTCTATGATTGCATCACTGAACTCCAGCCTGCATGGCAGAATGAGATCGTGTCTCCAAAAACAACAACAACAAAACCAATTATATGTTTATATACTAGCAAAAAAAAAAAAAATCAGAAATTGAAGTTTTATAAAACAATATTTACAATAACATCAAAAGTATGAAGTACATAGGGGTGAATTTGACAAAGATATGCAAAACCTGTACACAGAAAACTAAAGAGAGAAATTAAAGGCCTTAAATACATGGAGAGACATACCACGTTAACGGATCAGAAGACTCAATAATGTTAACAGTCATGTCTCCCCAAACTGTTTTTGATTTTTGTTTTGTTTTTCTTTTGAGACAGGGTCTCACCTGTTACCCAGGCTGGAGTGCTGTGGCACAAAAATGGCTCACTGCAGCCTCGACCTCCCAGGATCAAGCAATCCTCCCACCTCAACCCCCCAAGTAGCTGGACCTACAGGCATGTGTCACTATGCCTGGCAATTTTTTCTATTTTTTTCTAGAGATGGGTCTCACTACATTGTCCAGAGTGGATTTCTCCCCATATTGATGTATAGATTTAACACAATCCCAGTCAATGAGTCAAAATCCAGACAGGCTATTTTCTTTTTTTAGAATATGACAAGGCTGGGCACAGTGGCTCACACCTGTGCCAGCACTTTGGGAGGCAGAGGCAGGAGGATAGCTTAAGCCCTGGGGTTTGAGTCCAGCCTGGGCAACATAGCAAGACCTCATTTCTCAGAAAAAAAGAAAAGAAAATGACAAGCTGATTATAAAATGTACTTGGAAATGCAAAGAACCCAGGATAACCAGAACAGCTTTGAAAAAGAACAAAGCAGGCTGGGCGCAGTGGCTCATGCCTGTAATCCCAGCACTTTGGGAGGCCAAGGCACGTGGATCACCTGAGGTCAGGCGTTCGAGACCAGCCTGGCCAACAGGGTGAAACCCTGTCTCTACTAAAAATACAAAAATTAGCTGGGTGTGGTGACAGGTGCCTGTAATCCAGCTACTTGGGAGGCTGAGGCAGGAGAATCGCTCAAATCAGGGTTTCACCATGTTGGCCAGGCTGGTCTCGGCCTCCTGACCTCAAATGATCCACCCACTTCAGCCTCCCAAAGTGCAGGGATTATAGGTGTGAGCCACTGTGCCTGGCCTCTTGCTGAGTCTTCTGGCTGTCTCTCTCTTCCCATGTTGGACACTTGCTTCCCCTCCTTCTGCCCTTGGACATCAGACTCCAGGTTATTTGGCCTTTGGACTCTGGGACTTGCACCAGCAGCCTCCCAGGGGCTCTTGGGCCTTTGGCCTCAGACTGAGGGCTGCACTGTTGGCTTCCCTGGTTTTGAGGCTTTCAGACTTGGACTGAGCCACACTACTGCCTTCTCTTTCCCCAGCTGGCAAATGGCCCATTGTGGGACTTTGCCTTGTAATCATGTGAGCCAATTCTCCCTAATAAACTTCTTTTTTTTTTTGAGACGAAGTGTCACTCTGTTGCCCAGGCTGGAGTGCAGTGGCACGATCTCAGCTCACTGCAACCTCTGCCTCCCAGATCTCAGCTCACTGCAACCTCCACTCCCAGGTTCAAGCAACTCTCCTGCCTCAGCCTTCCAGGTAGCTGGGATTACAGGTGCCCACCACCACACCCGTCTAAATTTTTTGTATTTTTAGTAGAGACAGGGTTTCACAATGTTGTCCAGGCTGGTTTCAAACTCCTCACCTCAAGTGATCCTCCCACTTCGGCCTCCCAAAGTGCTAGGATCACAGGTGTGAGCCACCGTGCCTGGCCAATAAACTTCTTTTATATATACATATGGCTTATTGGTTCTATCCCTCTGGAGAACCCTGACTAATATAATACATATACATATATATTGGAGATGTGTGTGTGTTTGTGTGTGTGTATGTATACATATACAAGCATATTTATAGCAAAATAAAGAGGAATACGCATAACATTATTGCAATCCTCATTTCTGTAACTGGTTACGTGGTTGAAGCTGTTATTTATAACTACCTTCTTCAACTACCCATTCCTTTTGACTTCAGCAAGCACCTCCGCTGGTCATGTTTCTTTACCTGGTAGAGGGACCCCAGCCTTCATACCTGAATGGTCTGGACCATTAGTAGTCCTTCCTGGACTCAGTTGTTGTAGTTTGCCATTGACCTTAATTACAAGGCATGATAATACTAAGAGACACTTTGAGGGATCTCCTGTATTCTAAATACACTATTCCTTAACTCCAATGTTCAGTAGCAGTCCAGTTTCCCCTTGGTAGTTGGGATCAATCACCCCAACCAGCACAGTGATTTCCTTCTTTGGCTGTTGATTCAGAGGCATGAGGAGTCCATGTGGCGGGTGTCCTGTAAACAGGTAGCAGTCTTAACTTTTATTTCAGTAGAATCATTGTTGTGTCTCCTAGCAAAAGCATTCTTTCCTTTGGAAATAAGAACTCTAAGGCAGCAAACCATAAGGTTGCAGGAATTGGAAGCAAAAATTTTGCTAGGATGACCGGGTTTGGTGGCTTACAAAATTTTTTTTTTTTTTGCTAGGGGGTTACTAGAGGTAACAATGAGTGGTGTCACTCCCATTTCTACCCCTTGACTCCTGGACCTGTGAATCTTGTCTATGGAAAAAATAACGTCATACATTGGATGCTGATTCAACTCATATGTCCTCCTGGAGAACCTTGCCCCAGCTCTTAATTATATATTACCATCTAGCTGGAGCTGTAACTGAGTTTCCAAAAGGTCATTCCACCATTCTATCAAACCAGCTATTGCAGGATGGTGGGGAATATAGTAAAACTAGTGAATTCCATGAGCACAGATCCATTGGTGTGCTTATTTTGTTGTAAGGTGAGTTCCTTGATCAAAAGCAAAGCTGTGTGAAATACCACGATGGTGGATAAGGCATTCTATAAGCCTACTGATGGTAGTTTTGTCAGAAGCATTGCATTCAGGGTAGGCAAATCTGTTTCTATAGTGTCTGTTCCAGTAAGAATAAACGCCACTCCTTCCATGATGGAAGCTGTCCAATGTAATCAGTCTGCCTCCAGGGAGCTGGCTTATCACCCTAGGAAACTGGCCACAGTGGGGACTTAGTGTTGGTCTCTGCTGCTGGCAGATTGGGCACTCAGCAGCAGTGGTAACCAGGTTGTCCCTGCTGAGTGGAAGTCTATGTTAAAGAGCCCATGCATAGGTTCCATTCCTGCCACCATGGCCATTTTGTTTATTAGCCCGTTGGACAATGACAGGGGTGGCTGGGAAAGAGGGCTGACCGGCATCCATAAAATGAGTCACCATATCCACCTTTTTTTCTTTTTTTTGTTTATTATATTTTTATTATATTTTAAGTTCTAGCGTACATGTGCACAACGGGCAAGTTTGTTGCATAGGTATACATGTGCCATGTTGGTTTGCTGCACCAATCAACTTGTCATTTACATTAGGTATTTCTCCTATTGCAATCCCTCCCCCAGCCCCCCACCCCCCGACAGGCCCCTGTGTGTGATGTTCCCCCCACTGTGTCCAAGTGTTCTCATTGTTCAATTCCCACCTATGAGTGAGAATATGCGGTGTTTGGTTTTCTGTCTTTGTGGTAGTTTGCTGAGAATGATGGTTTCCAGCTTCATCCATGTCCCTGCAAAAGACATGAACTCATCCTTTTTAATGGCTGCATAGTATTCCATGGTGTATATGGGTCACATTTTCTTAATCCAGTCTAGCATTGATGGACATTTGGATTGGTTCCAAGCCCTTGCTACTGTGAATAGGCCGCAACAAACATACGTGTGCATGTGTCTTTATAGTAGCAAGATTTATAATCCTTTGCGTATATACCCAGTAATGGGTCAAATGGTATCTCTAGTTCTAGATCCTTGAGGAATTGCCACATTGTCTTCCACAATGGTTGAACTAATTTACACTCCCACCAACAGTGTAAAAGCATTCCTGTTTCTCCACATCCTCTCCAGCATCTGTTGTTTCCTGACTTTTTAATGATCGCCATTCTAACTGGCATGAGATGGTATCTCATTGTGGTTTTGATTTGCATTTCTCTGATGACCAGTGATAATGAACATTTTTTCATGTGTCTGTTGGCTGCATAAATGTCTTCTTTTGAGAAATGTCTGTTCGTATCCTTTGCCCACTTTTTGATGGGGTTGTTTTTTTCTTGTAAATCTGCTTGAGTTCTTTGTAGATTCTGGATGTTAGCCCTTTGTCAGATAGGTAGATTGCAAAATTTTTCACCCATTCTATAGTTTACCTGTTCACTCTGATGGTAGTTTCCTTTGCCGTGCAGAAGCTCCTTAGTTTAATTAGATCCCATTTGTCTATTTTGGCTTTTGTTGCCATTGCTTTTGGTGTTTCAGTTATGAAGTCTTTGCCCATGCCTATGTCCTGAATGATATTGCCTAGGTTTTCTTCTAGGGTGTTTATGGTCTCAGGTCCAACATTCAAGTCTTCAATCCATCTTGAATCAATCCTTCTATAAGGTGTAAGGAAGGGATCCAGTTTCAGCTTTCTACTTATGGCTAGCCAATCTTCCCAGCACCATTCATTAAATAGGGAATCCTTTCCCCATTTCTTTTTCTTTGTCAGGTTTGTCAAAGATCAGATGGTTGTAGATGTGTGGTGTTATTTCTGAGACCTCTGTTCTGTTCCACTGGTAGTTCTATTTTTAGTTCTTTGGGTAATCTCCATACTGTTTCCCATAAAGGTTGTACTGAAATTCCCACCAATAGCATGTAAGCATTCCCTTTTCCGCTGCATCTTTGCCAACATCTGTTGTTTTTAGCTCTTTTTTTTTTTTTTTTTTTTTTTTTTTTTTTTTGAGACAGGGTCTCTGTAGCCTCAACCTCCTGGGACTTGTCTACATTTTACAAGATTTTTACAAAAATGATGCTACACTTTGCAACTGGATTTTTTTTTTTTTTTTTTTTTATGAGACAAGGTCTCTCTCAGGCTGGAGAGTGGTGGAGTGATCTCAGCTTACTGCAACCTCCACCTCCCAGGTTGAAGCAATTCTTGTGCCTCAGCCACCTGAACAGCTGGGATTACAGTGTTTTTAGACTTTGTAATAGCCATTCTGACTGGCGTGAGACGGTACCTCATTGTGGGTTTGATTTGCATTTCTTTGATGATTAGCGATGTTGAGCATTTTTTTTGTGTTTGTTGGCTGCTTGTATGACTTCCGGAAAACATTTATGCCTTTGGTCACTTTTTAATGGGGTTATGATTTTTTTTCTTGTAGAGTTGAGTTCCTTAGAGATTCTGGATATTAGTTGTTTGTCAAATGCATAGTTTGCAAATATTTTTCCCATTCTATAGACTGTCTATTTACTCTGTTGATTGTTCCACTTAACTATTAAAATCCTCTGCTACCAAGGTCATGCTTTGGTGAGCTTTCATATGGGACACAAATATCTTTCCATTTTTTTTGCCCAAAGAAGTCTATCCATATACCTCTTTTTCGATTTCTTTGTCACCAATTTTCTAATCATGTTCATTCCAAGTCCATGACTAGCCAGCCAAACTATTGGCTACAGACCATGAATCAATATATAATAGAATGTTTGACCATTTCTCCCTCCAAGCAAAGTGAACGACCTGGTGTAATGCTTGAAGTTCTGCCCCACTGGGAGGATTTCCCTTCACCACTGTCCTTTGGAGTGTCCCAGAAAGGGACTCTTGTGTGCAGCTGTCCACTTTTGGGTGGTGCCTGTGTAATGTACAGAACCATCTTGTAAATCCAGCCTGAGTCTTTTTTCCTCTGTCAACAGATCATAGGCAACATTCCATGAGGCCATAGGTGCAGGCTGGGAGAGAGAAGGCAGAGTAACAGCAATGGGGGCTAGAGGTATTTGGATCACTTCTTCATGTAACTTACCTGTGCCTTCAGGGGCTATTCAAGCCCAATCATGTACACACCACTTCCATTTGATGATGGAATGCTGCTGTGCACGCCCAATGTTGTGACTTGGTGGGGCAGATAACACCAAGTTCATGATGAGCAGCTCAGGTTTCATGGTAACTAGGTGACCTGAGGTTAAGTATTGAGTCTCTATTAACACCCAGTAGCAGGCCAAAGAGCTACTTCTCAAAAGGAAAGTATTTCTGGCCGGGCACGGTGGCTCACACATATAATTCCAGCACTTTGGGAGGCCAAGGCGGGCGGATCACCTGAGGTCAGGAGTTCAAGACCACCCTGGCCAACATAGCAAGACCCTGTCTCTACTAAAAATACAAAAATTAGCCAGGTATGGTGGCAGGCGCCTGTAATCCCAGCTACTTGGGAGGCTGAGGCAGGCAGAATCGCTTGAACCCAGGAGGTGGAGGTTGCAGTGGGCCGAGATCGCACCATTGCCCCCCTCCAACCTGGGTGATAAGAGCAAGGGTCTGTCCAAAAAAAAATAAAATAAAATAAAGAGTACTTCTTTGCAGAGGATTGAAGACCTTTGAGAGTGTCCGTATCTGCCCCTGATACTTCAAGCACCACTGGATCTGCTGGATCACATGACTCAAGCAGCAGAGCTGCTTGCACAGCACCCTGGACCTGTTACAGAGACTTCCGTTCTGGGCTCCACTCAAAACTGGAAACTTTTCAGGTCATTTGGTAAATGGGCTGGAGTAACATACCCAAATGGGGAATATATTGATCCTAGAAGTTTGAGGTTATAGTGAGCTATGATCGCACCCCTGCACTCCAACCTGGGTAACAGAGTGAGATCCTGTCTCTAAAATAATACAATAAGGCGGGGCGCGGTGGCTCAAGCCTGTAATCCCAGCACTTTGGGAGGCCGAGGCGGGCGGATCACAAGGTCAGGAGATCAAGACCACGATGAAACCCCGTCTCTACTAAAAATACAAAAAATTAGCCGGGCGCGGTGGTGGGCGCCTGTAGTCCCAGCTACTCAGGAGGCTGAGGCAGGAGAAT
>NW_012104410.1:283110-286943 GCF_000951045.1 Mandrillus leucophaeus | reverse complement strand
CGGTGGTGGGCGCCTGTAGTCCCAGCTACTCAGGAGGCTGAGGCAGGAGAATGGCATGAACCCGGGAGGCGGAGCTTGCAGTGAGCCGAGATCGCACCCCTGCACTCCAGCCTGGGCGACAGCGCGAGACTCTGCCTCAAAAAACAAAAATAAAAATAAATAAAATAAATAAAATAATACAGTAATAATAATAATATCAATGTAATGGGCCAGCATAATATCTCATGGAAGAAAACAGCAATCAAGATCTTTGTGAACTAAATTATGACAGTGGACTGGAGAGTTGATATAGCTCTGAGATAGCAAAGTGAAAGTGTATTGCTGGCCTTGCCAGCTAAAAGCAAACTGCTTCTGGTGGTCCTTATTAGATACCCCTGTGGTTTCATCTCCAGCCAGTCAATTGTTTCAGTTCCCCAGGCCTCTGACTGTCAAAGTACCCTTAAAAACCCTAACCTCTGAATTCTTGGAGAGATGAATTTGAGAAATTTCTCCCATCCATCCTCTTGGCTGGATCTGCAATAATTAAACTCTTTATTTGTGGCAATTCTCAGTGCATTGGTATTTTTTGTTTGTTTTTGTTTTTGTTCTCTTTTTTAGACAGGGTCTCACTCTGTTGCCCAGGCTAGTGTACAGTGGTGCGATCATGGCAAACTGCAGCCTAGACCTCCTGGGGTCAGGTGATCCTCCTACCTCGGCCTCCTGGGTAACTGGGACTGCAGGTGAGTGGCCCCATACCCAGCTAATTTTTTTGTATTTTTTGTAGACATGAGGTTTTGTGATGTCGCCCAGGCTGGTCTCAAACTCCTGGGCTCAAGTGATCTACACACCTTGGCCTTTCAAACTGCTAGGATTACAGGTGTCAGCCACCACACCCAGTCTAGTGCATTGGTTTTTTTCAGGGCAGTGGGCAAAAAGAACCAGTTGGGCTATAACTTGACCTACAGAGGAGAGGGATCACAGAGCTCTTTGAGGATGCTAGGGCCCTCTCACAGATTTATTTCTCACAGAACGGTAAGTCATCCGGACCCTCCCAGTGTAGGTAAGTAGGTCTTAAATGACAAATGCACTCTAACATTCCAATTTCCTAAGCCTTTGAATCCCTTCCTCTGCATTAAACCAAGACAGGTCCAGCAATTTCAATTTACTCTACTATGGGACATCTTTGGAATATGTTTTAGCCAACTACTCAAACTGTTAGAGCACTTTCCAACTCCTCAAGCAGCAACATTCAATGCAGTAAGCCTGTATCAATAAACTGGGCCAAATCCAATTTTGTGTTGCTTACACTATTATCCCAACCCTTAGTATCTATTCCCATACATGTTCCCCAAATTTCAATTTGTATAAATTAGAAAACTCAAGTAGTCTTTTGGAGTGTAGCCCACCTCCTCCTGGGTCACACTTTATACCTCACCTTTAGACACCTACTAGGACTCTTTTATTTATTTTGAGGCCAAGTCTTACTCTGTTTCCCAGGCTGTAGTGCAGTGGCACCATCTCAGTTCATTGTAACCTCTACCTCCTGGGTTCAAGCAATTATACTGCCTCAGTCTCCCAAGTAGCTGGGATTACAGGTGTGCACCACCGTGCTCGGCTAATTTTGATATTTTTAGTAGAGATGGGGTTTTACCATGTTGGCCAGACTGGTGTCCAACTTCTGGCCTCAAGTAATCTACCCTCCTCGGCCTCCCTAAGTGCTGGGATTACAGGTGTGAGCAACCATGCCCAGCCAATATATGATTTTAATCATCCAGTTTTCAACAAAAAATTATGACACATGCAGAGAAAATCTGAATCACACAGAAAAAAAGCAGTCAATATCAATTATCCCTGAGAAAACCCAGATGTTGCACATACTAGATAAATATTTTATTTTTATTTGTTTATGTTTGAAAGAGGGTCACGCTGCTCTGTTGCTCAGGCTGGAGTGTGGTGGCACAATCATAGTTCCCTGCAGCCTCGACCTCCTGGGCCCTTGCAATCCTCCTACCTCAGCCTCCCAAGTAAACAGGACCCCATAGGTGCGCACCACCATGCCTGGATAATTTTTTAAATTTTTTGTAGAGACAGCGTCTGTCTATGTTGCCCAGGCTGGACTCAAACTCCTGAGCTGAAGTAATCCTCCCACCTCGGTCTCCCAAAGTGCTGGGATTACAGGCATGAGCACTGTGCCTGTTCAAACAATTAAGGAAACCATGTCTAAAGAATGAAAACGAAGTGGCTTTGTTTTCTGTTTCTTATAACAGAATACCTGAAACTGGGTTATCTATTTATTTACTTATTTATTTATTTATTTTGGAGATGGAGTCTCACTCTGTTGCCCAGGCTGGAGAGCAGTGGCGTGACCTTGGCTCACTGCAACCTCCGCCACCCAGGTTCCAGCGATTCTCCTGCCTCAGCCTCCCCAGCAGCTGGGATTACAGGCGCACGCCCCCACGCCCAGCTAATTTTTTGTATTTTAGTAGAGACGGGGTTTTACCGTGTTGCCCAGGCTGGTCTCCAACTGCTGAGCTCAGGCAATCTGCCCACCTCGGCCTCCCAAAGTGCTGGGATTACAGGCGTGAGCCACCACGCCCGGCTGGCAATTTATTTTTAAAAAGAAATTTATTTCTTTGTATTCCTTTTTATTTAATTCAAACAGTCATTGAAGGAATTTGTTTCTTATAGTTATGGAGGCTGAAAAGTCCAAGGTCAGGGAGCTGCTTCTGGTGAGAGCCTTCTTGTTGGCAGGCACTACAGAATTCTGAGGTGATACAGGGCATCACATGGTGAGGAGGCTGAGCATGTTAACTCAGGTCTGTCTTCCTCTTGTTACACCGTTTCCACTCTCACAATAACCTATTAATCCTTTAACCCATTTATCCATGAATGGATTAATCCATCCATCACATCAGAACTCTCATGACCCAATCGCCTCTTAAAGGTCCCACCTCTCAATACTGCCACATTCAGGGTTAAATTTCCACATGAGGCTGGGCGCGGTGGCTCACGCCTCTAATCCCAGCATTTTGGGAGGCTGAGGCAGGTGGATCACTTGAGATCAGGAGTTCCAGACCAGCCTGTCCAACATTGTGAAACCCCACCCCTATTAAAATACAAAAATTAGCCAGGCATGATAGTGCATGCCTGTAACCCTAGCTACTCAGGAGGCTGAGGCAGGAGAATCGCTTGAACTCAGGAGGTGGAGGTTGCAGTAAGCAGAGATCACGCCACTGCATTTCAGCCTGGGCGACAGAGCAAGACTCCGTTTCAAAAAAAAAAAAAAATTTCCACAAGTTCTGGAGGGGATAAATATTCAAACCATAGCAGAAAGTATGAGAAATGTGTCACCAAATAGAGAATATCAATAAAGAGATAGAAATTATGACTGGGTGTGGTGGTTCACATCTATGATCCCAACACTTTAGGAGGCCAAAGGGGGAGGATTACTTGAGGCCAGGAATTTGAGACCAGCCTATTCAACACCCCACCTCAATTAAAAGAAACAAAAAGAAAAAAGAAGAAAAGAAATTATTTTGAAAGAACCAGTCCAGACGTGGTGGCTCACGCCTGTAATCCTAACACTTTGGGAGGCCAAGGCAGGTGGATCACCTGAAGTTGGGAGTTCGAGACCAGCCTGATCAACATGGAGAAACCCTGTCTCTACTAAAAATACAAAATTAACTCGGCATGGTGGCACATGCCTGTAATCCTGGCTACTCCAGAGGCTGAGGCTAGAGAATTGCTTGAACCTGGGAGGTGGAGGTTGCGGTGAGCTGAGATCATGACATTGCACTCCAGTCTGGGCAACAAGAGCGAAACTCCATCTCAAAAAAAAAAAAAAAAAAAAAAAA
>NW_012104410.1:281388-283060 GCF_000951045.1 Mandrillus leucophaeus | reverse complement strand
AAAAAAAAAAGAACCAAATAGGCCAGGTGTGGTGACTCACACTTGCAATCCCAGCACTTTGGGAGGCCAAGGCAGTCAGATTGCTTGAGTCTCTGCCTACCCTGTCTGTACAAAAAATACAAAAAATTAACTGGGCATGGTGATGTGTGCCTGTAGTCCCAGCTACTTGGAGGGCTGAGGCAGGAGGATTGTATGAGCCCAGGAGGTCAGGGATGCAGTGAGCCAAGATTGCACCACTACACTACAGCCTGGGTAATACAGTGATACCCTGTCTCAAAGGAAAAAAAAAAAAGAAAGAAAGAAACCGTAGTGTTGAAGAGTACAATAACAGATGAAAAATTCACTACAAGGTCTCAACAACAGATTCAAGCAGACATAATGAGAAAGACTGAACTGGAGGCAGGTCAATTGAGATTATCCAATCTGAGAAAAAACAATCAAAAGGAATGATGAAAAATGAACAGAGCCTCAGAGACTTGTCATATGTCATCAAATAAACTAAGGTGAGGAGAGACGAGAAAGGGACAGAAAGAATATTTGAAGAAATGGCTGAAAACTTCCCAATTTGATGAAAAGCATTAATTTACAAATCCAAGAAGTCCAACCAACTCCAAGTAGGAAAAATTCAAACAGATCCACCACTACACACATCATAACCACACCATCAAAAGACAAAGATTAAGAAAGAATGTTGAAAGCAGCAAGAGAAAAGTTACTCATGTGTACAAGGGATCCTCAATATGATTTATCAACAGAAACCTTGGAAGCCAGAGGCAGTGGAATGACATCCAAGAACTAAAAGAAAAAGACTGTCAGCCAGGTGCCATGGCTCACACCTGTAATCCCAACACTTTGGGAGGCCGAGACAGGCAGATCACTTGAGGTCAGGAGTTCGAGACCAGCCTGACCAACATGATGAAACCCTGTCTCTACTAAAAATACAAAAATTAGCCTGGTGTGGTGGCACATCCCTGTAATCCCAGCTACTTAGGTGGCTGAGGCAGGAGAATGACTTGAACCTTGGAGGCGGAGGTTACAGTGAGGCAAGATTGCACCACTGCACTCCAGCCTGGGTGACAGAGCAAGACTCCATCTCAAAAAAAAAAAAAGAAAAAGAAAAAGACTGTCGACCAAGACACTACATCCAGCAAAGGTATCCCTCAAAAACTAAGAAGGCAGGTGCAAAGGGTCATGCCTGCAATCCTAACTACTCAGGAGACTGAGGCAGGATGATCACTTAAGGCCAGGAGTTTGACACTAGCTAGAACAACATAGCAAGACCCCATCTCTAAAACAAAAATGAAGAAGAAATTAAGACATTCTCAGATGAACAAAAACTGAGAGAATTTGTCACTAACAAATCTGTCCTCTAAGAAATACTAAAGGGAGAGTCCTTCAGGCTTAAATGAAAGCATACTAGATGGCAACTCTAATCCATATGAGAAAATAAAGAGCTTTAGTGAAGATAACTGTATAAGGTAAATATAAAGACAGTACAAATATGGCTGGGCGCAGTGGCTCAAGCTTGTAATCCCAGCACTTTGGGAGGCCGAGACAGGCGGATCACGAGGTCAGGAGATCGAGACCATCCTGGCTGACACGGTGAAACCCCGTCTCTACTAAAAAATACAAAAAACTAGCCGGGCGAAGTGGCGGGCGCCTGTAGTCCCAG
>NW_012104410.1:271979-279978 GCF_000951045.1 Mandrillus leucophaeus | reverse complement strand
TTCTTTTCTTTTCTTTTTTTTTATCCTGAATCTTGCTCTGTCCCCAGGCTGGAGTGCAGTTGCGCAATCTCAGCTCACGGCAACCTCCGCCTCCCAGGTTCAAGCGATTCCCCTGCCTCAGCCTCCTGAGTGGCTGGGACTACAGGCACATGCAACCACGCCCAGCTAATTTTTTGTATTTTAGTAGAGACAAGGTTTCACCATGTTGGCCAGGATGGTCTCGATCTCCTGACCTCGTGATCTGCCTGCCTCGTCCTCCCAAAGAGCTGGGATTACAGGCATGAGCCACCATGCCCAGCCCTTTTTCTCTTTTTTTGAGACAAGGTCTCACTTTGTCACCCAGGCTGGAAAGTAGTAGTGTGACCATGGATCACTATAGCCTCAAACTCCGGGGCTCAAGCAATCCTCCCACCTCAGCCCCCCAAGTAGCTGGGACTATGGGCACACACTATCATGTCCAGCTAATTTTTAATTTTTTTTGTCTAGATGGGCTCTCACTATGTTGCCCAGGCTGGTCTCAAACTCCTGGGCTCAAGTGATCTTCCCACCTTGGCCTCCCAAAGTCCTGGGATAACAGGTATGAGTCACTGCACCCAGGCAAAAGGTCAATTTTATCAATCAAGAAGATGGACAAGAAAAGAGAAAAGAAAAAGATGTAGCAATTATCCACATAAATGCACCTAACAACAGAGCTTTCCAAAACATGAAGCAATAATTGACAGACTTGAAAGAAGAAACAGGCAATTCAGTCTGGGCATGGTGACTCATACGTGTAATCCCAGCACTTTTGGGAGGCCAAGGTGGATGGATCACTTGAGGTCAGGAGTTTGAGACCAGCTTGGCCAACATTGTGAAACCCCATCTCTACTAAAAATATAAAAATTAGCCAGGCATGGTGGCGCATGCCTGTAATCCCAGCTACTTGGGAGACTAACGCAGGAGAATTGCTTGAATCCAAGAGGCAGAGGTTGCGGTGAGCTGAGATTGTGCCACTGCACTCCAGCCTGGGCAACAGAGTGAGACTCCACCTCAAAAACAAAAACAAAACAGAATAAGCAATTCAATGATAATCGTTGAGGACTTCAATACCTCCACTTTCAATAATGGATAGAACATTTAGACAAAAGATCAACAAGGAAAGGGAGGATTTGAACAATACTATTAACCTACTAGACTTAACAGATATCTATAAAACACTCCACCTAACAATAGCAGAATATATCCTTCTAAGGTTCACATGAGGGTCAGGGGCAGTGGCTCACACCTGTAATCCCAGCACTTTGGGAGGCTGAGATTGGTGGATCTTTTGAGGCCAGGAGATCGAGACCAGCCTGACCAACATGGCTAAACCCCATCTCTACTAAAACTATAAGCATTAGCCAGGTGTGGTGGTGCACGCCTGTAATCCCAGCTACTGGGGTGGCTGAGGCATGAGAATCACTTGAACCTGGGAGGCAGCAGTTGCAGTGAGCCAAGATTGCACCCTGTACTACAGCCTGAGTGACAGAGTGAGACTCTGTCTAAAAAAACAAAGAAAAATAAAGTGCACATGAAACATTTTTCAGTATAAAACATATTTTAGGCCAAAAAATAACTCATAAATTTTAAAGTATTGTAATAATGCAAAGTATGTTTTGTAATCATAACGGAATAAAATTAGAAATTAATCACAGAAGAAAATGAGAAATTCACAAATATGCAGAAAATAAAAAACATATTCCTAAATAAACAATGAGTCAAAGAAGAAATTACAGGGATGTTAGACGACCCTTTGAAATAAATAAAAATAAAAACAAAACCTATTAAAATTTTATCGAATGCAGCTAAACCAGTGCTTAGAAGGAATTTTATAGCTGTAGATGAATGAATTTAAAAAAGAAAAAAGACCTCAAATCAATAGCCTAAACCAAAGGAAAAAAACATCTAGGTGCTATGGCTCATGCCTATTATCACAACACTTTGGAAGGCTAAGGTGGGAAAATCACTTGAGGCCAGGTATTTGAGACCCATCTGGTCAACATAGTAAGACCCATCTCTACAAAAAAAAAAAAAAAAATTAGCCAGGCATGGTGACACTTGCCTGTAGTTCTAACTACTTGGAAGGCTGAGATGGGAAGATCACTCGGGGCCAGGAATTTGAGGCCAACCTGGTTAACATAGTAAGACCCATCTCTACACCACCCCCACCAAAAACATTAGCCAGGCATAGTGACACTTTCCTGTAGTCCCAGTTACTTGGAAGGCTGAGATGGGAGCATCACTTGAGCCCAGGAGCTTGAGGCTGCAGTGAGCTATGATCAGGGTACTGCACTCCAGCATGGGTGACAGAGTGAAAACTTGTGTCTTTAAAAAAAAAAAAAAAAAATTGTAATTAAAAAAAAGAAAACTAAACCCAAAGCAAGTAGGAGGAAAGACATAATAGAGATATAGGGATTAGACTGGAAATAAATGAACTAAGGAATGAAAAAATAATAGATAAAATCAATGAAACCAAAAATTGATTCTTTGAAAAGATGAACAAAATTGACAAAACTTTAGCTAGAGTGACCAAGATAAAAAGAGAGAAGACTCAGCTGGGCCTGTTGGCTCATGCCTGTAATCCCAACACTTTGGGAGGCTGAGGCAGGAGGATCATTTGAAGTCAGGACTTTTTGGGGGGATTTTTGGCTTTTCTTTGAGACAGTGTCTCACTCTGTTGCCTAGGCTGGAGTGCAGTGACACGCCACTCACTGCAATCTCGAACTCCTGGGCTTAAGCGGTCCTCCCAACTCAGCCTCCCTAGTAGCTGGGACTATAGGTGTGAGCCAGCACGCCTGGCTAATTTTTGTATTTTTTGTAGACAGGGATTTCGCCCTGTTACTCAGGCTGGTCTTGTACTCCTGGACTCAAGCAATCCACCTGCCTCAGCCTTCCAAAGTGCTAGGATTACAGGTGTGAGCCACCATGCCTAGCCAAAGTTAGTAGTTTGAGACCAGGCTGGGCAACAAAAGTGAGATCGTGTCTACACAAAACAAAATTCAAAAAATTAGCTGGGCTGGCATGGTGGCATGTACCTGTAGCCCTAGCTACCCAGTAGGCTGAGGCAGAAGGATCGCTTGAGCCCGGGAGCTCAAGGCTGCAGTGAGCTATGCACATACTTCACTTCAGCCTGGGCAACAGGGCAAGACCCTGTCTGAAAGAAAGAAAGAGAAAAGAAAAGAAAAGAAAAGAAAGAACAAAAGAAAGAAAAAGGAAGAAAGAAAGAAAGAAAGAAAGAAAGAAAGAAAGAAAGAAAGAAAGAAAGAAAGAAAGAAAGAAAGAAAGAGAAAGGAAGGAAGGAAGGAAGGAAGGAGAGAGAGAGAAAGGAAGGAAGGAAGGAAAGTAGGAAGAAAGGAAGGAAGGAAGGAAGAAAGGAAGGAAGGAAGGAAGGAAGGAAAAGAAAAAGAAAGCTTTCCAACTTGGGCCCAGAATGGCCTGCAAAGAAGGGTGGTGAGAAGAAAAAGGGCTGTTCTGCCATCAACGAGGTGGTGATCGAGAATACACCATCAACCTTCACAAGTGCATCCATGGAGTGGGCTTCAATAAGTGTTCCCCTTGGGCACTCAAAGAGATCTGGAAATTTGCCACGAAGGAGATGGGAACTCCACATGTGCGCATTGATACCAGACTCAACAAGGCTGTCTGAGCCAAAGGAATAAGGAATGTCCCAGACCACATCCGTGTGCGGTTGTCCAGAAAACGTAATGAGGACGAGGATTCACCAAATAAGCTCTATACTTTGGTTACCAGTGTACCTGTTACTGCTTTCAAAAATCTGGATGAGAACTGCTGATCATCATATACATCAAATAAAGTTATAAAATTGCTTTCAAAAATAAAAATAAAAATAAAATGAGAGAGAGAGAGAAGACTTAAATTGCTAAAATCAGGAATAAAACAAAGAATGTTATCATCAGCCTCACAGAAATAAAAATGATTCTAAGGGAATATTATGAAAATTGCATGCTAATAATTAGATAATCTAGATGAAATGTAAGAATTCCTAGAAAGACACAAGCTACTGAAACTGACTCAATAGGAAATTTTAAAAAATTAAATAAATGCATAACAAGAAAAGAGACTGAATTACTCATTAAAAATAAAAAATTTCCACAAAGAAAATCTCAGGACCATATTGTTTCACTGGTGAATTCAGTCAAATGTTTAAAGAAGACTTAACACCCTTCCTTCCTTCCTTCTTTCCTTCCTTCCTTCCTTTCTTCCCCTCCCTCCCTCCTTTCTCTTCCTCCCTCCCTCCCTCCCTCCCTTCCTTCTTTCTTTTGCCAGAGTCTTCCCTTGCCTTGCCTTGCCTTGCCCTGCCTTGCCCTGCCTTGCCCTGCCCTGCCTTGCCTTGCCCTGCCTTGCCCTGCCCTGCCCTGCCCTGCCTTGCCTTGCTTTGCCTTTTTTCTTTTCTTTCTTTCGACACAGTCTTGCTCTGTTGCCCAGTGCAGTAGCATGATCATAGCTTACTGCAACTTCCAACTCTTGGGCTCAAGCAATCCTCCTGCCTCAGCCTCCTGAGGTAGCTAACCACCATGATGCCTGGTTATATATATATATATTTTTGTACTTTTTGTTGAGATGGGATCTCACTATGTTGTCCAGGTTGAACTAACCTCAAGCAATCCTCCTACCTCAGCCTCTGAAAGTGCTGGGATTACAGACATGAGCCACTGCACCTGGCCATACTACCAATTTTTCACAAACCAGCACTTTGGGAGGCTAGGTAGGAGGATCCCTTGAGGCCAGGAGTTTCAGACCAGCCTGGTCAACGTAGCAAGACCCCATCTCTAACTGAAAAAAGAAAGAGGCCAGGCATGGTGGCTTATACCTGTAATCCTAGCACCTTGGGAGGCCAAGGCAAGAGAGAGAAAAAAAAAAAATTAGCCAGGCATGGTGGCACCCACCTGTAGTCCTAGCTACTCAGGAGGCTGAGGTGGGGGGATCATTTGAGCCTAGAAGTTGGAGGTTACAGTGAGCTATGATTGCACCACTCCAGCCTAAGTGACAAAGTGAGACCCTGTCTCAAAAAAGACGATAAAAAGTATGAGTAAGTTTAACAAGAGAAATGCAAGATTTGTACAATGAAAACCACAAAACACAGCTTGGCACAGTGGCTCATGCCTGTAATCCTATCACTTTGGGAGGCCAAGGTGGGAGGACTGCTTGAGACCAAGAGTTTGACACCAGCCTGGGCAACATAGTGGGACCCTGTCTCTAACTTAAAAAACAAAATAAGGCCAGGCGAGGTGGTTCACGCCTGTAATCCCAGCACTTTGGCAGGCCAGGGTGGGTGGATCTAACCCCATTAGAGACGGGGTTTCACCTTGTTGCCCATGAGTTTGAGACCAGCCTGGGAAACACGGTGAAATCCCGTGTCTAAAAAAATAAAATAATAAAATAAAAATACAAAATAAAAAACAAAGTAAATCTATAAAAAATACAGTTGAAAGACATTAAGAAGCTCTAAATAAATGTTGACATTCGATGTCCATGGATTGGAATATGATATTGTTAAGATGGCAATACTCCCTGATCTACAGATTCAAGGGAATTCCCATGAAAATCCTAGATGGAAATTGACAAGCTGACCCTAAAATTCAGGTGGCAATGCAAGGGACCCCGTATATCCAAAGCAATCTTGAAAAAAGAGAACGAAATTGGAGGATTCATACTTCCCAGTTTCAAAACTTATTACAAAGCTAAAATTATCAAGCCTTTTGATACTGGCATAAGGACAGACATATAGAACCATGAAATAACATTGAAAGTCCAGAAATAAACCAATATATTTAAGGTCCAGTGAGTTTTGGCAAGGGTGCCAAGAGGACTGAATGAGGGAAATAATATTTTTTCCAACAAATGGTGCTGTGACAACTGTGCGTGAAAAAGAACAAAATTGGACCTCTACCTCATACCATATACAAAAGTATCTCATAATGAATCAAATAGCTAAAAACAACAAAATTCTTAGAAGAAAGCACAGGTGTAAATCTTTATGATGCTGTATTAGGCAATGGTTTGTTAGATATGACACCAACAGCACAAACAAGATAAACTGGACTTTATCAAAATTTAAAACTTTTGAACTTCAGGCTGGGCGTGGTGGCTCACGCCTGTAATCCCAGCTCTCTGGGAGGCTGAGGCAGGTGGATCACGTGGTCAGGAGATGGAGACCATCCTGGCTAACATGGTGAAACCCCGTCTCTACTGAAAATACAAAAATTAGCCAGGCGTGGTGGCGTGTGCCCGTAGTCCCAGCAACTCAGGAGGCTGAGGCAGGAGAATGGCGTGAACTCAGGAGGCGGAGCTTGCAGTGAACTGAGATTGCGCCACTGCACTCTAGCCTGGGTGACAGAGCAAGACTCTGTCTCAAAAAAAAAAAAAAACACACACACACACACTTTTGAGCTTCAAAAGACACTATTAGAAAGTGAAAAGACAACTAACCTGCAGAATGAGATAAAATATTTGCAAATCATATATCTGATAAGCATCTAGAATCTAGAATATATAAAGAATTCTTACAACTCAACAATAAAAAGACCAGGCACAGTGGCTCAAGCATGTAATCCCAACACTTTGGGAGGCCAAGGTGGGAGGATCATTTGAGCCCAGGAGTTCAAGGCCAGCCTGACCTAGTCTCTACAGAATTTTTTTTTTTTTTTTGAGTCAGAGTCTTGCTCTGTCACCCAGGCTGGAGTACAATGGCATGATCTCAGCTCACTGCAACCTCCGCCTCCTGGGTTCAAGCAATTCTCCTGCCTCAGCCTCCTGAGTAGCTGGGATTACAGGTGCCCACCACCATGCCCAGCTAATTTTTGTATTTTTAGTAGAGACAGGTTTCGCCATGTTGGCCAGGCTGGTCTTGAACTCCTGACCTCATGATCCTCCCGCCTCGGCCTCCCAAAGTGCTGGGATTACAGGCGTGAGCCACCGCACCTGACACGGAAAAATTTTAAAAATCATCTGGACATGGTGGCATGTACCTGTAGTCCCGGCTACTTGGGATGCTGAGTTGGAAGGATTGCTTGAATCTGGGAGGTCGAGGATGCAGTAAGCAATGATAATGCCACTGCACTCCAACCTGGGCAACAGAGGGAGACTCTGTCAAAAAAAAAAAAAAAGGCCAGGGGTGGTGGCTTACGCCTGTAATCCCAGCACTTTGGGAGGCCAAGGCGGGCAGATCACAAGGTCAAGAGATTGAGACCATCCTGGCCAACATGGTGAAACCCCGTCTCTACTAAAAATACAAAAATTTGCTGGGCGTGGTGGCGTGCGCCTCTAGTTCCAGCTACTTGGGAGACTGAGGCAGGCAGGGGAATCGCTTGAACCCAGGAGGTGGAGGTTGCAGTGAGCTGAGATCGTGCCACTGCACTCCAGTTGATGACAGATCAAGACTCCGTCTGAAAAAACGAAAACAAACCAACAAAAAACCCCACCAATTTAGACTACCTGGAACATAGTAAAATCTATAAATATTAGCTATTGCATGTATACAGTAATAGCCAATTGTTCCAGCATGATTTGTAGAATCCTTTTCCCTCTGATTTTTAAAAATGTATTCGTTTTATTTATTTATTTTTTTTTGAGACGGAGTTTCCCTCTTGTCGCCCAGGCTGGAGTGCAATGGCGCGATCTCGGCTCACTGCAACCTCCGCTTTCCGGGTTCAAATGATTCTCTTGCCTCAGCCTCCTGAGTAGCTGGGATTACAGGCGTGAGCCACTGCGCCTGGCCAACATACAAATTTTTCCTTTTTTTTTTTTTTTTTTTTTTGAGACAGAGTCTTGCTCTGTTGCCCAGGCTGGAGTGCAGTGGCTGGATCTCAGATCACTGCAAGCTCCGCCCCCCGGGTTTATGCCATTCTCCTGCCTCAGCCTCCCGAGTAGCTGGGACTACAGGCGCCCGCCACCTTGCCCGGCTAGTCTTTTGTATTTTTTAATAGAGACGGGGTTTCACCATGTTAGCCAGGATGGTCTC
>NW_012104410.1:266601-271929 GCF_000951045.1 Mandrillus leucophaeus | reverse complement strand
CCATGTTAGCCAGGATGGTCTCAATCTCCTGACCTCGTGATCCGCCCATCTCGGCCTCCCAAAGTGCTGGGATTACAGGCTTGAGCCACCGCCCTCGGCCAACATACAATTTTTTCTTACAAATTTAAGGTATGTTTCCATCATTGTATTCTTTTAAGTAGGAATTGTTTTAGGGGAGAGTAGTTTGGAAGCCAAGACACCTCTCAACTTTTCTCAATTCACTACATAAGAAAGAAAGTGATTCTACACCTGTGTCACCTTAGATATCTAGGGAGAAATCACCTAGATTCTTCCTACCTCTCAGAGGGTGCTGTGAGGATAGATAAGATGCTAGACAGAAAGTTCAGAAAGCTAAGTAACATAAAGCTGCAAAAGGAGAGAACAGAGATTCTGTAGATAATATTTTAAGTCAACTACAATTTGTTAAATTTTAAGATGATTATTTTATTTATTTATTTATTTATTGAGACAGGATCTCACTCTGTTGCCCAGGCTGGAGTGCAGTGGCCTGATCTGGGCTCAAGTGATCTTCCCACTTAGTCCCCTGAATAGCTACTACAAGTGCAGGCCACCATGCCCGGCTAATTTTGTATTTTTTGTAGAGCTGAGTTTTCGCCATGTTGCCCAGGCTGGTCTCAAATTCCTGGATTCAGGCAATCCTCTTGCCTTGGCTTAGCAATGTTGGGATTACAGGCGTGAGTCACTGCAACCAGCCTGTTTTTTGTTTTTCTTTTTTCTTTTCCTGGTTTGTCTTCAACAAGACCTATACATTTTTGAATATAGACTTTGCATTTGATAATTCCCCTGAAATCTTCCCAAGTCATAATTCAACTCCTGGTGTGTTACTTCCTCAAAGAGGTCTTCTTTCAAATACTAGGAGTAAAGCTTCTTCCCCATTCCTAGTAACTTTCTGTCTCACTATTCTGAATCACTTTTCACTATTTGAAATATTTGTGTTTATTGGCTTTTTAATTGTCTCCCCTTCCTCACTCAAATATAAATCCTACCTGGGTTGATAACTCTTTAACCCCATGCTTAGAACAATGCTTTGTATGTAGTATGCCCTACGTTTTGTGAAAATATTTGCTGAATAATACAGTGATTTTAAAAAAATCCTCAAGCAATTTCATGTACCTCATTTGATCATTACAACAATTTGAATAAAATGAGATTGTTAGTCCTATTGTACAGAGACTAAGAGAAGACTTTCACCCAAGGCAATAGGACTAGTAAAATGGTAGTGTTAGAATTGCTGGGCAGGTGGATTGCTTTGTCCACACATAGACTTCATTTCTAGGGCTAAGGGTATTTTACTTTGCAGTTAAGGAAGCGATGACTCTGAAAGATAGTGGTAACCACCACTACAGGCACCAGTAAAGATCTTCTCTCCTTTTTCCTTTCTTTCTCCCGCTAGATTCTGCAGCCGAACACGTGTGACTTGTGTGGACAGTACTCGCTCAGTCTCCCTCCCCAGCCCTGCCCACAGCAAGCCCAACACCTTCTTTTCCCGGGGCCCCGCCTCTCGGCCGCTTTCCAACTCAGCCCCTACGGATCTCGCCCTTCCCCCGCGGCCCCACGACTTCTCGCGAGAGTTGAGCGCGCCTGGCCGGACGGGAGGAAAGTATCCGTTCCGCCGAGGGGGGAAAAGAGGAGCTGCAGAGAGATTGTAGGACCGAGCGCGGGCAGGCGGAAGGCAACGGAGCTACCAGCCGGTAAGTCCTTTTAACATTAGCTAGCCCATGATCTGACGGGACTCTCCCTTTCAACTCCGGCCAGTCCCAGCGTTCCGGGCTGGGGTCTCCCCTCCCAGTCTGTATTGGACGGGGGCGCTGAGGCGGTGGCCGGGCCCTGTCTGAGGAAGAGGGTGGGGGCATAGGCCAAAGCCGACCAATAGGAGAGAAGGAAGCCTCGATTGGCGGCGATGAGCGCTAATGGGAGATCGCTTTTTCCTTGCCGAGTGCCGCCCCTCTTCTCTCCCTACTCCCGCCTCCTTCCTTTGGGGGGAAGGCGGGGCCAGAGTCTTGAAGTGTGGGGAGAACTTGGGGTAAGTAGCCCCGGGGGGCGCAGGGCGTGGCAAGGAGAGGGGAATTGAATCCTGAGGGAAGGGTAGTCTAGTGGAGCCTAATGGAAGGATCATGGGATGGGGTGGGATGGGAGAAAGAGGAGGGATACTAAACTAGGTTAGAAACCCAGGGCTTCCCAAAGAGTGGGATTAGGAGCTTGGAATTGGAAAAGGGTAATAGGCAGGAGGTAGGATGAGTAGATGAGAACAAAGATCTTGATCTGGTGACACAACACTCCGTTGGGTTTATCAGGAAAGATAGATAGGGGTGGATTATAGGAAATGAGGGTCGTGGCATTTCGCTTGAATTAATAAAAAGAACATCAGGGACATGATATCAGAGAGAAAGTATGGATTTGGAGAAAATTAAGTGAATGAATTTAAGAGGACAGTATGGGTGAGCTGAGTCGCCATAAGGCATGGCTTCTGGAAGGATATGAGCCTTGATAAGAGAAGTGTTTGGGAAGGAGATGGCTGATATACACATGTCTTTTGCCTAGGTATCAGGTGGTTGGGATATTGATTTAGGGCTTCTCGTGGTTATGGCACCCAGACTGGTGACCAGCCTCCAAGATGCTGGGATGGGAGTTGAGAAGGAGAAATATAGAACACTTTCATCGCTTCTCTGATTTTCCTTCTCCCTCTCTTCTATTTCCCAAACTCTTCCGAAACACCGAGATGTGGGCTTTGGACTTAAAGCAGTCCAAGTTGGAGCCCCATAGGGACTTATATGTTGCTCTGAATTGCTTGTTATGTTCTCTGACTAGGGTGTTTACAACCCAGGGCACCTCCTACCCAGATTCCCGCGTTGCTACTTTCCTAACTTTAAAAGTTTATTTTCTACTTAACAGAGGGTGTTTTAGTATCTCTGAGGGTCATGTCATATTAAGTACAGGTGTGTGGGGGGTGTGCAGAGTTTTCTCAGCAAGCTCACATGAGTCCTGTGTTTAAAAATTTTGCAGTAGTGTAATTCTTTTAGAGATATCAGTCTTTATGGGCATTCTAAGCAGAAATGCTAAAATGAAGTTTGTTTTGTTAAATGTGGCTTCCCAGTCACTCTCAAAGAGTTGTCGAATGGGTGGTTGCCGTTTTAGTTAATTTATATAATATGTTTTTAAATGGTGTAAATGAAATAGACATGTTATTTCAGGAAAGTGAAAAATGTTCAGTTTTTTCCTTTGGGTCCAGACTCAGAAACTAAAGCTATGTCATAATGTCTTAGGCCAAGGGCTGGGGAAATCAAACACAATTTGTACCTACACATGGAAGTTGTAAGGTAAGTGGAGGCTCTTGCGAAATGTATCATGTCTGTAAGAAAAGAAGCTGAAGAAAAGTTTGGCAGGTCTACTAAGTAGTCTTACCAGTTCTTAATTCTGTACAGAAAAGGGTCAGGGCTTTGCCCTTTGTTTGATAGTTGTGTATCATTTAATAACGAATTGGACTAATATAGCCAATTAATAACTTCTTTGCTCTTGCGTAGATTTTGCTTTTACATTCCTTCTCTTCTCCTTTTATTTTTGAGAAGTGAAATAATGTCCGAAATATCAGGAAAGCTATTATATGAAGAGAAACCAGAGTATGTAGTTGTATTAACCTTTGGTTTTCTGCAATCAGTTGAAACTTTTCTCCCTGGCCAAGAAGTTGCCCCTATAGCACATTGAGACCAATTCATTGCTGACCCTTTAGCATTAACTACTGAGCTGGGTTCTAGTATTTCACAGTAAGAGCATTGCTATTGGACATTCAGAAAATTTCCAGTTTGCCTGGCAGCAGCACAAAAAAATACCCAGTGAGAGAAGCAGAGTGCCTTGTTTTGGTCTTCTGTCCTAAACTTGGTGATTGGCTTTGACTAGGGCACTATTAAACCCAAGATTATTTTTTCTCACTAGTGTTACCATCTAGCAGAGAGCTAGAGTGATAACACCGCTCGTCTTTCAACTTGTGGATCAAAGTTTACACCCTATGGTAGTTTCAGTGTTGTAATTTTTAAATACGTTTGTTTACCACGGTTTTAAAATGTTAATAGCTCCACTTACTGTATCTTGTTCTCTTTCCTTTCCTCATTTCCAACCTAAAATGAAAATTGTTTTTTCAGCCAACTCTTAGACTAATTCTTTGCCTGGAGTAAAGTTGCTGGCTCTGTCTGAACACAGCTGCTCTGAAGCTCTCAGAAGTTATTGTTTTGTGCATGTCAAGACTGAGTTTTTCCTAGGCTACAGTGGGAGGGAGTTAGTATTACCGCAGCCTCCTATCCACATCTGATAAGGAGGAGCCTTCTCCTTGCAAGGAAGTTTTAGGTGGAACAGATAGAACTCCATGTAAATGTCTAATAAAACTAGCTGTCTTCTTGAGACTAGTTGGCATACTGGTATGTAATTGTCCTTTATCCCTTGATAAAAGTACTAAAGTTAAGGTACAGATGTTTCTTTGAGAAAAACAAATGCAGCATTCATTTAGAAGGAAAAAGCATTCATTTCTTTTGTTGTTGGTTTCTCAGAAAATGGTCCTATGGTTTTGGAGTTCATGAAAAAGTCTTCTGTCTCTTTAAAAATATGTCAAAGAAAATAATTTTTAAGCTTCTCTGACATTTACTCATTTTGACATGTTGCCTTCCTCTAAGAGGTTTTTTTTTAGGAGAGATCAAATAAATTCATGATATGTGAAAACATATCATAGCTGGTATCACTGACGGTTGGTCTTTTAACTTCTGAATGCTCTAAGGAGAAAGTGTCCACTTCACAGATACCCTGTTCCATTATTGAAGCTTTACTTTTAAAACATTTTTTACGTTGTGCTGAAGCTCTTTAGTTCTGTTATCTGACGCCACAATAAATAAATCTAGTTCCTTGTTAACATGGTAGTCTTCAAGTATTTCATGACACTTACCGCTTTCATTCTTTTAGAGATGGGGTCTCGCTATGTTGCCCAGGTTGGAGTGCAAGTGACGTGATCACAGATCATTGTAACCTCAAACTCCTGGGCTAAAGATCTTCTAGTCCTAGCTTCCTGAGTAGCTAGGACTCTTGGCCTCAAGCAGTCCTCCCAGCCTCCAAGTAGCTGGGACCACAGGTGCACACCACCATGCCTGGCTAATTTTTAAATATTTTGTAGAGATGGGGTCTCCCGACATTGCCCAGCCTCTTCTTGAATTCCTGGGCTCAAGCCATCTCCCCACCTTGGCCTCTAAAAGTGCTGGGACTACAGGAGGCATCTCTTTGGGGGTAAATACCCCAAGTTCTGTAAGCTTTTTTTTTTTTTTTTTTTTT
>NW_012104410.1:264740-265655 GCF_000951045.1 Mandrillus leucophaeus | reverse complement strand
CACCACCACACCCAACTAATTTTTTAAAATATTTTTAGAAGAGACAGGGTTTCACCAGGCTGGTCCCGAACTCCTGACCTCAAGTGATCCACCCACCTTGGCCTCCCAAAGTGCTGGGATGACAGGTGTGAGCCACCACGCCAGGCCATGTAGTTGATTTTTTAATGTAATTGACAATTTTACATAAGTTTATCCCTGTAATTATCATCTTGTTAATTTGGTTTGTTGTTTTAGCTTGATAACGTCATTTCACCTCTTGACCATTTCTCATATGTTTGTATTATTGATAAATTTGATAAACGTGTGTTTTTGTTTTCGGTCACTGGTAAACATGTATAAGGATAGAGCAGTGCTGTACAACATGAGTAGACTATCATTATGTTAACATTAATCTGTTAGCCTTTTGGATAAAATTCAGTTGTGAATCCCACCTGCTGTTTTATATCATCTAACCTTTATTTTCTATGAAATAGCAAGCGGTATCCTGTTGAAATCCAAATACAGTATATTCTGCCTCTGACATCTCTGAACTCCTAGGCTAGTGACCCTGTCAAAAAAGAAAACGAAGTTGCATATTAGTTGCTGTTTGGGTATCTTATGCTACTGTTTATAGATCATTGCATAACTTGCCAGTGGTTCATAAGTGATCTGTTTAATAATTCATTTAGAATCTTTCTGAGAAATAATATTTCACCAGTCTACAGTTTCTGTACTCGACCTCTCTTGCCCCACATTTTAAAAAATTATAATTTTCCCATTTCCAAGACTTCTAGTCCTGTTTTTTTTTTCATTTTCAAATAATTATAGAAAATTAACCATATTTCTTCATAGTTGCAGGGATTTTTTTGTTGTTATTCGTTATTGTCTTTTGGTTGTGGTTTTTTTCTTTGGTTTTTTTTTTTTTTTTTTTTTTTT
>NW_012104410.1:260949-263754 GCF_000951045.1 Mandrillus leucophaeus | reverse complement strand
TTTTTGACACAGAGTCTGGCTCTGTCTCCCAGGATGCAGTGCAGTGGCGTAATCTCAGCTCACTGCAACCTCTGCCTCCTGGGTTCAAATAGTTCTCCCTCTCAGCCTCCCAAGTAGCTGGGACTACAGGCACATGCCACCACGCATGGCTAATTTTTGTATTTTCAGTAGAGACGTGGTTTCACCATATTGCAGGCTGGTCTCAAACTCCTGGCCTGAGGTGATGCGCCTGCCTGGGCCTCCTAAAGTGCTGGGATTACAGCGTGAGCCACTGCACCCGTCCTGGAAACTCTTTTAGAAAAAAACTTTGTTCCCTGGACATTTTAACTTAGAAATGAAAGAATTAAACTACTCTCTGAAGAACAGTTGTATGTAGCTTCCCCATAATATTGACATCTCCAATTTAGACCTAACTTTTCATTTTCTGTTTTTTTCTTTTGGAGACAGAGTCTTGCTGTGTCACCCAGGCTGGAGTGCAGTGGTGCAATCTTGGCTCACTGCAACCTCTGCCTCCCAGGTTCAAGCAATTCTCGTGCCTCAGCCTCCCAAGTAGCTGGGACTACAGGTGCCCACCACCGTGCCCAGCTAACTTTTTGTGTTTTAGTAGAGACGGGGTTTCACCATGTTGCTCAGGGTGGTCTCGAATGCTTGAGCTCAGGCAATCCGCCTCCTTGGGCATCCCAAAGTGCTGGGATTACAGGCGAAAACCATCGCGGCCCTAACTTTTCATTTTCTGTTTGGAATGAAAACCTATACCAACTATAAACACACAGACACACACACACATACACACACACACTTGCCATTTATAATTGTAGTTGATTGGCAAGGATGGTCTAAGTTTACCAGGCTATGTGTTGTAGGTGAAGGGTGCTACAAACGAGATAGAACTTCAGAAGACATCTCTAGGGACTAAAGACTTTATATTGGCAGCCAGCAACTTTTCCTGCTTGTTAATTTTAGACCTGACAGTTGAATTTATGTTTGAGCAATTTTAGCAGATAAATGCATTTTTAAAGTACCTTCCTCTTTTGGCATTTTAGTTTTTACTTTCATTTTTAAAAAATTGCAAATTGTGAATGAATGTGCATATTAAATTAGCATGCTACTAGTCAGGGAACCAGTGCATTTTCTTTTGATACTTTCTCATTCATCTGATAGTATTAGTTATGAATTCTCCTGGAAAGCAGAAGGATGGACTTGATAACCCCTCAAGGTCCTTTTCAGGCCAGACATTCATAAATAGAAGTTAAGATCAAGGAATTTACTCTTGAAGAATCAGGAAGAAAAATAGACTGTAAAGAAAATAAAATTGAAATGTTTCTATTGGTGGGAATGGATAAACACAAGTAAGGAACATAAATGATGAGAAATAATAACTCCTTTGAGCTAAAAACAAAACAAAAATCAACAACAAATATTTTGCATTGGGGTCATTTTATATCTTAAAAATATTTTATCATGACATTTTCTCTTCGACATTTCCCTTGTGGACACTTTGTGTTGAAAGAATGTTGGGTTTTGTTCCTGTTAAATCATAGTATTTTGTTTCCTTCCTTTCTCTTGTTTGTCCTTTTGTTTAAAAACTTTTTTTTTTTTGGTCTTCTGTATAATGTACTGACTGCCTGTATACAATGAGGCAAGATTCAATTCCATTTTGAAAGTATTTGCCATATCACTTCCTCAGAAATGAAGGATGAGTGTTACAATTCAGGAAAGGTTGTATGAAAAGATAAACTTGTGTAAAAAGATAAGCTTTTAAATTTTTGTAGGCCAGCATTTAAGAAAGGTTCCCAACCAAAGCAAAGGTGAGTTAGTATATTAGTCTTTTTTTTTTTTTTAATTTTTTTTTTGAGACATAGTCTTGCTCTGTCACCCAGGCTGGAGTGCAGTGGCACGATCTTGGCTCACTGCAGCCTCCGGCTCCTGATTACAAGCAATTCTTCTGCCTCAGCCTCCTGAGTAGCTGGGATTACAGGTGCCCACCACCATGCCTGTCTAATTTTCGTATTTTTAGTAGAGACAGGGTTTCAACCATGTTGGCCTGGCTGGTCTCGCACCCCTGACCTCAAGTGATCCACCCACCTTGATCTCCTAAAGTGCTGGAATTACAGGTGTGAGCCGCTGTGCCTGGCCTAGTATAGTAGTTTTAAGAAGAACATAATACATAAGCATTGGCTGGGCACAGTGGTTCACACCTATAATCCTAGCACTTTGGGAGGCTTGGGCCCAGGAGTTTGAGACCAGCATGGGCAACATGACGAAACCTTGTCTCTACAAAAAATACAAAAATTAGCCGAGTGTGGTGACGCGTGTCTGTAGCCCCAGCTACTTGGGAGGCTGAAGTGGGAGGATTGCTTCAGCCCAGGAAGCAAGGGTTTCAGCCAGCCAAGGTTGCAGCACTGCACTCCAGCCTGGGCAACAAAGTGATACCCTGTCTCAAAGAAAGAAAGAACACATAAGTTTACAGTAAAACTCATTACAAACTCTTGACTTCAGGTTGTTAGTTTTTTCTCATCTCTTTTTTTTTTTTTTTTGGAGACGGAGTCTCGCTCTGTTGCCCAGGCAGGAGTGCAGTGGCACAGTCTCGGCTCACTGCAGTCTGCCTCCCAGGTTCAAGCAGTTCTCCTGGCTTAGCCTCCTGAGTAGCTGGGATTACAGGCACACACTGCTACTCCTGGCCAATTTTTTTTTTGTATTTTATTTTATTTATTTATTTATTTATTTATTTATTTTTTGAGACAGAGTCTAGCTCTGTCGCCCAGGCTGGAGTGCAGTGGCCGGATCTCAGCTCACTGCAAGCTC
>NW_012104410.1:259627-260449 GCF_000951045.1 Mandrillus leucophaeus | reverse complement strand
TTGCCCTGGCTGGAGTGCAGTGGCACGATCTCGGCTCAATGCAAGCTCTGCCTCCTGGGTTCACGCCATTCTCCTGCCTCAGCCTCCCGAGTAACTGGGACTAGCAGGCGCCCGCCACCATGCCTGACTAATTTTTTGTATTTTTAGTAGAGATGGAGTTGCACCCTGTTAGTCAGGATGGTGTCGATATCCTGACCTCGTGATCTGCCCGCTTCAGCCTCCCAAAGTGCTGGGATTACAGGCGTGAGTCACCTCTCGCGGCCAGCTATTTCTATTATTATTATTATTATTATTACTACTACTACTATTTATGAGACAGAGTCTTGCTGTGTTTCCCAGGCCAGAGTGCAGTGGTGTGATCTCAGCTCACTGCAACCTCCACCTTCCTGGTTCATGCGATTCTTGTCCCTCAGCCTCCCGAGTAGCTGGGAGTACAGGTGTCCGCCATCCTTGCCCAGCTAATTTTTGTATTTTTAGTAGAGATGGAATTTCACCATTTTGGTCAGGCTGGTCTTGAACTCTTGACCTCAAGTGATCTGCCTACCTCGGCCTCCCAAAGTGCTGGAATTACAGGCATGAGCCACTGAGCCCAGCCCGTACAATTTCTTAAGTGACATTTTTAATGAAAGTTCAGGCTCTTCATCAAGTTAGTTATCTGAGTGGTTTATGGTTCCTTATGTAGGTCTGAACATCTCAGATATAATCTAATAAATACAAACTACGGTGGGAAGCACAACTTCTATTTTATTGCACTCTATGCCTCTGTTCTTAAAGCCTAAGATCACATTAGTTTGTGTAGTTGATTTTTTTTTTTTTTTTTTT
>NW_012104410.1:251369-258539 GCF_000951045.1 Mandrillus leucophaeus | reverse complement strand
CGCCTCGGCCTTCCAGAGTGCTGGGATTACAGACGTGAGCCACCGCGCCTGGCCTTTTTTTTTTGTATTTTAGTAGAAATGGGGTCTCACTGTGTTGCCCAGGCTGGTCTCAAACTCCTGAACTCAGGCAGTCCGCCCACCTCAGCCTTCTAAAGTGCTGGGATTACAGGCATGAGCCACCGCGCCTGCCACGCTTTTTCTCATCTGTTGGCAATTTTAATCCTCAGTGTTCCCATACATTTGAAACCAGAATGTGCATAAAGTTTCTTTTTTTCTGTTCAATACTGCATCTCTTTTTTTTTTTTTTTTTTTTTTTGCATCTCTTCTTAATAAATATCGTGAAAGTCTATGAAAGTGTAGGTTGGGTGAGGTGGCCCACACATGTAATCCCAACACTTTGGGAGGCTGAGGCAGGCAGATTGCTTGAGCTTGGAGTTTGAGACCAGCCTAAGCAACACAGGGAGACCCCATCTCTACAAAAAAATTTAAAAATTAGCTGGGCTTGGTGGTGCACGCCTTTAGTCCTAGCTACTTGGGAGGCCAAGGAGAGAGGATTACTTGAGCCTGGGAGGCGGAGGTTTCAGTGGGCTGAGATCACGCCATTGCACTCTAGCCTGGGTGACAGAGTGAGACCCTGGCTCAAAAAAACCAAAAACTAAACTAACAGGAGCCAAGATTTAGCTAAAAAAGTCATTTCATGAGCTTGTGGCATGGACATCTGTGGTAACATGTTTTGCCACAGCCCCACCTTCTCACAAAACCCAGCTTGCTTCCTTCGAATGGAATTACTTACTATTTTCTCCTGATCTGATAGATTGCTTCTTTTCGCTGTAGTAGACAGGGAATGTTTGTGTGCTAAACCAGTCAATTTTTGCGGGGCCTTAAAAATTACCATGCAGTAAGAAAAAAACATTCTGTCAGATTGAAAAATAGGGCACAACCATTCTTTTTGAAATAGGAATATGTCTGACTCATTATTATTATTATTATTATTATTTTTAGAGATGGGTCTGGGCCTGTCACCCAGGCTGGAGTGCAGTGGCGTGATCGTAGCTCACTGGCAGCCTTGAACTCCTGTTCTCAAGTGATCCTCCAGTCCTCCTGCCTCAGCCTCCCAAGTAGCTGGGACTGCAGACACACACCGCCTCGCTTCCAATCCAGCCAATCTTTAATTATTTTGCAGAGAAAGGATTTCACTTTCTTGCCGAGGGGTCTAAAACTCCTGGCCTCAAGCGATCCTTCTGCCTCAGCTTCCCAAAATATTGGAATTACTGGTGTGAGCCACCACTTCCAGCCCCTAACTGTATTATAAAATCAGGATGATTTGTTGAATGTGACATAATTAATTACTGTAAATGATTCATGTTGGTACCAAGTTTCTTGCCAGTAATATTTATTTAAGTTGTATCAAACTTGAATGACACCTTGTTGGTTTTATTTAACATCATATTTGTGGTACCAACATGACTCCTGTAGCACCATTTTCTTTTTCTTTTTTTTTTTTCCTTTTTCTTTTCTTTTGAGACAGAGTCTTGCCCTGTTGCTCAGGCTGGAGTGCAATAGCACAATTTCTGCTTACTACAACCTCTGCCTCCTGGGTTCAAGCGATTCTCCTGCCTTAGCTTCCCAAGTAGCTGAGATTATAGGTGCCTGCCACCATGCCCAGCTAATTTTGTATTTTTAGTAGAGGCAGGGTTTCACCATTCTGGCCAGGCTGCTCTTGAACTCCCGACCTCAGGCAATCTGCCTGCCTTGGCCTCCCAAAGTACTAGGATTATAGGCATGAGCCACCGTGCCCAGCCAGCACCATTTTCTTCAACTTATTTTTTAAAGTTTTGGTTAACAGTAGTTTGCTAATACTTTACATGTACATGTTTGGGACTGGTGAGAGTGAATTGGCGAGCATTGGAATAACCCCAAATAGATCACTGTTGAAAATATGTGGACAGACTTAGGAAATAAATATTTTTTCCTGAGAACTTCTAAGTGTCTCAGCGATTGTCATTGTGGGATAGTGCAGCTGTTTCCTACCCAGAACCAAGCTTATACTTTAATATTAAAGCCTGTCAGGTTTTTTGTTCTTTGCAGCCTGTTTAAGATTTTAAATTGGTCCTTTAAATTAAAAGATAATTTTAAAAAATCAGTGTTTTGGGGTTGATTACTTTTGGCTTATTGTTTTGAGGATCATACTTTATCTGAAAATGAGCAGGAAAAAAACAGAATTTTTTGTTTAGCTTTTGTTCAGCATCCTATCAGTTTCCAGGAGTTTTTTAACTTCTAAAATGCACAGTGAGGCCAAACATAGATAAATATAATGTTCTCCAGTTATTTCTAACTTTGCTTCCTGTTGTCACTTTAGCAAGTTGTTGCTTCTTTGTTTTTGCTTTATTAACCTTTCTGGGGATAGCTCAAAATAGTCCTGGAATCCTCTGAAAGCCTAGAGAGCCTTAAAAGAAACTTCAGGTAGTTGCCTGTATAAAGCTGCTTCCAGATAGGTTCTAAGCTTTGGCTATGTGTTGCCTAACATGATTCAGCCTAATTCTCACTCTCATCTGTCTTCAGTCATTTGCTGCAAAACTATTTGGTCTATTTAAGCTGGCTCCTTTCTTTGAAGCCAGTTTCTGCATGTCTGAGCTTGAAATCCAGAAATTAATTTCAGCCTTCTGATTGATCAATCTAGGGCCCTCTACTGCTTGTGTATTTCTTAAAGCAGTGGATCTCAAACTTTTTGGTCTCAGAATTCACCCCATAATATTCTTAAAAATTACTGAGGGCCAGGCCTAGTGGCTCACACCTGTAATTCCAGCACTTTGGGGGGTTGAGGTTGGGGTGGAGGGATTGCTTGAGTCCAGGAGTTTGAGACTAGCCTAGGTAATATAGTGAGACCTCGTCTCTACAAAAATTTAAAAAATTACCCGAGTTTGTTGGTGCACTCCTGTAGTCCCAGCTACTCAGGAGGCTTAGGTAGGAGGATCATTTGAGCCAAGGAGACAGAGGTTGCAGTGAGCTGAGATTGTGCCACTGCACTCCAGCTTGGGCAACAGAGTGAGACCCTGTCTCAAAAAAAAGTAAAATAATAAAGTAAAATTATTGAGGACTCCAAAGAGTATTTGTTTATCTGGGTTATATCTGTTGATACTTAACATATTAGCAATTATGAGATAAGTTTTTAAAATATTTATTAATTTACTTTAAAATAAGAACAAACCCGTTACATGTTAACGTAAATATATAGTTTAAAAAGAATTTGGGGAAGGACTTCAGATCTCTTTAATGTCTGGCTAAATAGAACACAGCTGGATTCTCATATCTGCTTCTGCATTCAATCTGTTAAGATATGTCATTTTGGTTTAAGTATATGAAGAAAACAATGTAATGGGAAAAGAAAGGATTATTTTCAGGTAATTGTATATAGTCTTCTTTGATACTACGTAAAATCTGGAAAGTGATAGTTTCATAAAGGTTAGCTGTGGTATAGAATTTGAAACCACATCTGTGAACTTTTTAGTACTGCTATGTTAAAATGCATTGGCTCAGGATAAACAGCTATCATTGGGAAATTTTTTAAAAATGCATTGGCCTCACTCGCCTTTTTTTTTTTTTTTTGAGACAGGGTCTCACTGTGTCACCCAGGCTGGAATGCAGTGCCATGATACTGGCTCAGTGCAACGTCTGCCTCCCAGGTTCAAGCGATTTTTGTGCTTCAGCCTCCCGAGTAGCAGGGACTACAGGTGCACACCACCATGCCCTACTAATTTTTGTGTTTTTAATAGAGACAGGGTTTCACAATGATGGCTAAGCTGGTCTTCAACTCCTGGCTGCAGGTGATCTGCCCACCTCAGCCTCCCAAAGTGCTGGAATTACAGGCGAGAGCTACTGCACCCGGCCAGCCACCTCGCCCAGCCTAGCTTGCTCTTTAAATAGATCTTTTACTCACAAATGATTTTAACCTTCATGAACCCCCTGCAAGAACTGTAGGGATCCCTGGAGCCCACTTTGAGAACAGTAGTCTTACAGCACCAACCTTGAAAAATTCAGCTGTTGGGCACGGTGGCTCACTCCTGTAATCTCAGCACTTTGGGAGGCTGAGGTGGGTGGATCATGAGGTCAGGAGATCAAAACCATTCTGGCCAATATGGTGAAACCCCGTCTCTACCAAAAATACAAAAATTAGCCAGGTGTGATGGCACATGCCTGTAGTTCCAGCTACTCACGAGGCTGAGGCAGGAGAATCGCTTGAACCCAGGAGGCAGAAGTTGCAGTGAGACGAGATCGAGCCACTGCACTTCAGCTTGGTGACAGCAAAAGACTCCGTCTTAAAAAAAAAAAAAAAAAAAAAGAGAAAAAGAAAAATGCAGCTGCTGGGCACGGTGGCTCACACCTGTAATTCCAGCACTTTAGGAGGCCAAGGCAGGAGGATCACTTGAGGTCAGGAGTTCAAGACCAGCCTGGCCACTATGGTGAAACCCCATCTCTACTAAAAATACAAAAATTAACTGGGTGTGGTGGTGCGTGCCTGTAGCCCCAGGTCCTTGGGAGGCTGAGGTGGGAGAGTTGCTGGAACCCAGGAGGTGGAGGTTGCAGTGAGCTGAGATGGTGCCACCTTACTCCAGCCTGGGTGACAGAGCGAGACTCCTTCTCAAAAAAAAAAAGAAAAGAAAAAGAAGTGCAGCTGTTTTCCTATAATTTTCACATATCACAACATATTCTTTCCGGTTTTTTTCAACCATTGAAAAATGTAAAAACCGGCTGGACGTGGTGGCTCATGTCTGTAATACCAGCACTTTAGGAGGCTGAGGCGGGCAGATCACTTGAGGCCAGGAGTTTGAGACCAGCCTGGCCAACACAGTGAAAACCTGTCTCTACTAAAAATTGAAAAAATTAGCTGGACGTGGTGGCACATGCCTGTAATCCCAGCTACTCGGGAGACTGAGGAATGAGAATTGCTTGAACCCGGGAGGCAGAGGTTGCAGTGAACCAAGATCACGTTACTGCACTCTAGCCTGGGCAACAGAGTGAGACTGTGTCTCAAAAAGAAAAGAAAAGAAAAATTTAAAAACTATTCTTAGTTTGTGGGCCATATAAAAATAGGTGATAGGCTAGATTTGGCCCATGAGTTGAAGTTTGCTAACCCTTCATATATGCTATTACGGGATTAAGAATTTTTTTGTTTGTTTGGAGATGGAATCTTGCTCTGTCACCAGGCTGGGTGCAGTGGCGTGATGTCGGCTCACTGCAGCCTCTAACTCCCTGGTTTGAGCGATTCTCCTGCTTTAGCCTCCCGAGTACATGCTACCATGCCCAGCTAATTTTTGTATTTTTAGTAGAGACGGGATTTCACCATGTTGGCCAGGAGGATCTCGATCTCCTGACCTCATAATCCACCCTCCTTGGCCTCCTAAAGTGCTGGGATTACAGATGTGAGCCACCACACCCAGCCTGGATTATGAATTTTAAAATAATTATAATAAAACATGCTTAATGTTAAAAATGTGAATATTAGCTGGGCACAATGGCCCACCCCTGTAATCCCAAAACCTTGGGAGGCCAAGGCGGGAGGATCGCTTGAGCCCAGGAGTTTTGAGACCAGCCTGGGCTACATGGCGAGACCCATTGTCTCTACAAAAAAACAAAAAAAAGACCTGAGCATGATAGTGTGCACCTGTAGTCCCAGCTACTCAAGAGGCTGAGGCAGGAGGATCTCTTGAGCCCAGGAGGTCAAGGCTGCAGTGAACTGTGATCATGCCACTGTACTCCAGTCTGGGTGACCGCGAGACCTTTTCTCAAAACAAACAAAAAAAACCCACCAAAAAAACCAAACTATGAACATCACTTAATTTTCCTAAATAAAATGATACCCCAGAACATGTAACCCCTCAAATTCATGTTTCAGGACATTTATTTATATAATAAGCATATGTAACATGTTTATATATAATAAGCAGATATAATAGTACCTGTTGTGCTCTGAAGTGTTGGTAAAACATGATTCAGTTGTAACTAGTTTTAGGGTTTATAAAAAGATGTGGTGTCCACTCTTGTATCTTTTTTTTTTTTTTTTTTGAGACAGAGTCTCACTCTATTGCCCAGGCTGCGGTGCAGTGGTGTGATCTCAGCTCACTGCAACCTCCGCCTTCGGGGTTCAAGTGATTCTCCCACCTCACCCTCACAAGTAGCTGTGATTACAGGTGCCCGCCATGACACCTGGCTAATTTTTGTATTTTTAGTAGAGATAGGGTTTCACCATGTTAATCAGGCTGGTCTCCACCTTCTCACCTGAAGTAATCCACCTGCCTCGCCGTCCCAAAGTGCTAGGATTACAGGTGTGAGCCACTGCACCCAGTCCATTTTTGTATCTTGTTTGGAATGTATGAGAACAGCTAACTAGGATCAGACCTACCTTAACCCGTTGCCTTTTTTTGCCTATATATATTTTTTGTAACTCTCTGCCTCAGTTTTCCAGTCTGTTAGCAAGTGCTTTACAAAACACCGATATAAAACAATAAGGCTAAAGTCCAGGTATGGTGGCTCCCGCCTCTAATACCAGCACTTTGGGAGGCCGAGGTGGGCAGATCATTTGAGGTCAGGAGTTCGAAACCAGATTGGCTAACATGGTGAAACCCCATCTCTACTAAAAGTACAAAAATTAGCCGGGCATGGTGGCGCATGCCTATAGTCCCAGCTACTCAGGAGGCTGAGGCATGAGAATCTGTTGAACCCAGGAGGCAAAGGTTGCAGTGAGCCGAGATTACACCACTGCACTCCAGCCTGCGTGACAGAGCAAGACCCTGTCTTAAAAATAAAAAAAAAAAAAAAGCGTAAGATTTAAAACAATAAGGCTAATTAGTTTAAGATTATAGTGGTACATATATGCTTTCAGCATATCCTTTTGGGACATTTGATTTAGTAATAAGATAATATATGCTAAACTATTATGCTAAATACTTCAATGGAAAATTAGTCCAGAATTTATGAGCTTTTTTTTTTTTTTTTTGAGACAGAGTCCCAGTCTGTCACCCAGGCTGGAGTGCTGTGCTGTGATCATAGCTCACTACAACCTGAACTCCTGGGCTCAAGGGATCCTCTCATCTCGGTCTCCCGAGCTCCCGAGTAGCTGGGGCTACCGGCACACACCACTGTGGGTTGGGTGGCTAATTTTTTTTTTTTTTT
>NW_012104410.1:247408-251024 GCF_000951045.1 Mandrillus leucophaeus | reverse complement strand
AAAAAAAAAAAAAAAAAAAAAAAAGAGAGAGAAAGAAAGAAAAGGAAAAAAAAAGAAAAAGAAAAGAAACAGGCTCTTGCTTTGTTGCCTAGACTGGTCTTGAACTCCTGACCTCAAGCTGTCCTCTGACCTCAGCCTCCCAAAGTGTTGGGATTACAGGTGTGAGCCATGGCACCTGGCCTATGAACAGAAATTTTAATACCTAAATAATCTACTGCCTAGTAAAACTTGAGTAGTCTACTTTGTTTTCTGGGGTTCCCATAACCTGCATTATAGTTCATGTGTTAACTGGAATCTTAAGTCAGTTTGCTAGGTGTAATGGAAATCAGAGCAGCACTGAGTGTCCTATGGAGAATATAAAATGTTGAGACTGCTGTGGCGAAGAACTTGTATTTGTACTCTTTGCTTAATGGCAGCTAAATTTTCTTACAGTCTGAAACGTGGTAACTGAAGTTGTGTGTTTAGAAGAGAGCTGTTTGCATATAATTTCTTTTTATTATCACAAAGAAATGGAGCCCATAGAGCTCTGTTTGGGTACCTTTCTAAGTTTTTCAGCTTGTTTATACTGAGTTGAAAGGTATTCAGTACCTGCTAAACTTGGTTTCAGCTCTATATTCCCTTTGTGATGCATGGTTGGGGCAATTTCTAATTGTCTGGTATAAGCATAATTGTTAGGGAACATTCATGGGATTGTGAAAATGGATCCTGGAAGGTAACAAAAGGAGGAGCTATTTTGAATTGCCTGTTTTACCTTGTGTGTTGATAAACAAGTTTCCACCGTGTTTGTTTCTACATGAAATGGTTTGTAATTTTAGAATTTTTTTATGGCCTTTTTTGAACTTAATTTGTCACTTGGTTCTGTTACTTTGTAGTTAGAAAATGAGTAGTTTTGTATAATTTTTAAATATACTGTTTAGTGCTTTAGAATAGTCAGACAGATATGGACTTTTTTTTTTTTTTTTTAAGAAAAAATGTCTTATTATTTGTTACACTGAACAATTCTGACCACCAATAACCAATGCGGTCCAGGAGAGAAGACCATCTTGCTTCTCAACAAACTTTCCTCCCTTGCTTTAACATTTTTGAGGATCCTTTCCCAAACCTATTACATCTGTATTATGATGGTTACAAATTTTCCAACTCTGCCACTCCTTCCAGTGCATTATTTTTAGTATCTTCATTAAAGGGGCAAAATAAAATAAAATAATAAAGATTCCGTACTTGTAATAACAAAACAATGTTGGAAACTGTCATTAAATCAGGACAAGTGAAAAACAGATCTGTTCCCAGTCCTCACAGTTCTATAAATTTAGGAAGTACACAAAAAAATTAGAAATTAAGTACACTCAATAGGATACATTAAAAATGTACAGTTTTGGTATGTCAATCATACCTAAGTAGTTTTAAAAACAAATGATCCAACCCATACCGCCAGCTAATAAAGAACAAACAAATGAGTCATACAAAAGAAAAATCACACATTTTGGTTTACTCCTACTTTTGAGTTAAGAACACTAACAATAAAATTTGCATGTAATGAATATGGTTCCCTAAATACAACAGAGGAATTATTTTATATACACATCTTATTTTTGTTTATGGAGAATCGGTTAATAAACACATTTTAAGTTCAATATATTATATATTTATGAGTGGGAAGCAACCTTAGACATTTTAAACACCAGAAATATACGAAACAATTATAAGTGAAGTAATACAAAGTCCCTTGTGTTTTGATCCTGGAGTCAAACCATAGAAATCTCAGGTTATTAAGAGAACTTTGAAAAATATTGTTTCGAATATTAAAAATCGTGTGTTTGAGGGAGGGAGAGAATTAACAGCCTTTCTTTGCCTTAAAATACTCTACGTTTTATGAAATTGCAATTGGAATGAAGCAGCTCCTAAAGTAGTCAGTGTTCAGAGGAAGAGAAAATTGAGCACAAGAGCCAACTACCGTTTTACTCAACTCCTTCACAATGCTCAGCTGAAGGACTTCTCACTTAAAAGACCTGTTGAAGGTTAGGCACAGTGGCTTATGCCCATAATCCCAGCATTTTGGGAGGCCAAGGCGGGTAGATCTCTTGAGTCCAGGAGTGTGAGACCAGCCTGGCCAATATGGGGAAACCCCGTCTCTACTAAAAAATACAAAAAACTAGCCGGGCAAGGTGGTAGGCGCCTGTAGTCCCAGTTACTCGGGAGGCTGAGGCAGGAGAATGGCGTGAACCCGGGAGGCGGAGCTTGCTGTGACCTGGATCCGGCCACTGCACTCCAGCCTGGGCGACAGAGCGAGACTCCGTCTCAAAAAAAAAAAGAGCTGGGTGTGGTAACAGGTGCCTGTAATCCCAGCTACTCAGGAGGCTGAAGCAGGAGAATCACTTAAACTCAGGAGGCGGAGATTGCCCTGAACTGAGATTGCACAAGTGCACTCCGGCCTGGGCAACAAAGTGAGACACTGTCTCAGAAGACAAAACAAAACAAAAAAGAGCTGCTGCTGAAGTCGTGTCTATTTTAGAAAAGTAGTATGAATGAGTTTTTCTACATATTAACTACAATTTATGGTAATTTGCGAAACGTTTTTCTGTTTTTAAATCTGAGAGTCTCTATCTCCACTCACAAAGCAACAGGCACTACTAGGGCTCTTAGGCTAACATCTGCCACCCCACGAATCAGCGTGGCCCATAAACAGGTGTGCAGAGGACCAGAGTTCACCTGTCAGCAGCCCCACGGAATCCGCCTCTCCAGACTTTCTGCCATTAATTACCATAGATGTGGCCTTTTTCCTGATATTCTATTCCCATTGGAGGCTTTTTATTAAGACCTTGTTACACAGGCCTCTTGTGGAGATTCCACTCCTCTGGCATCCTCGCCCTGGCCGAAATTCTCGCCCAGGAGGCCAGCAAAGCCTCTGGGGCAGAAGTTGTCACCACAACTGTATTAACTCCCTCAAGGAGAGCAGTGGAATCTTCCAGGGCAGGCAGCCCCTCCCCAGGGGGAAGGGCCACTTCAGGAGGATGATGTGTCTCAGAACTTTGCAGGGACGTTCCCCCTTTTGCCACCTTTAATTTTTTTTTGCAATGATTTCCAGATTTTGACCTCTTTTGCTGTGCTAGGAAAATCCTTTTGATTTGGATAGGCAAAGGCACACAGACGCTTATATGCATCCAATTTCTGGCCTTTGGAGCTCAGCTTCAATTGTTGGCACCAGGCCCGCAGAATGTCCCAGTGAATCAGATTAACAGGTGGCAGTTTAGAGGGTAATGGACGGATTTGGTATCTTCTTCTGAAGTCTGGGGTTGTCAGTGTACTCTGCCTTCTTCTTAGGACAGAGCACTTTATTGCCTTTGACAGACATTTTTCTTTGGTTCCCTTTGCTGATGTTCCTCCTTGCCTTTTGCCTTCTCCATACTTGTAGAAGAAGCCGGACCTCTTTTTTTAAACTCAGACTTCTTTCTTTTTTTATTTTGAGACGGGGTCTTGTTCTGTCACCAGGCTAGAGTGCAGTGGCGCAATCTCGGCTCACTGTAACCTCTGCCTCCTGGGTTCAATGATTCTCCTGCCTCAGCCTCCTGGGTAGCTGGGACTACAGGCGTGCACCACCACGCCCAGCTAATTTTTT
>NW_012104410.1:226849-246958 GCF_000951045.1 Mandrillus leucophaeus | reverse complement strand
GATGGTCTCGATCTCCTGACCTCGTGATCCGCCGGTCTCAGCCTCCCAAAGTGCTGGGATTACAGGCTTGAGCCACCGCGCCTGGCCTATAATTTTTTGACTTATTAAGACCAATCTGTGATTATTGTAGAGACTTCGAAAAATACTAAAAGTACAAAGAAGAAAATAGAATCACCTAGGATACCATTATCCAGAGATAACCATTATTAACATTTTGATGTTAATTCCCTTATCTTTTCAATGCTTATTATTTTGTTTACTTTTTTATAGAGTTACAATTATGGTGCATGTACAATTTTATATTGATTTTTTTCCTGTTTAACATACAACATTTTCTCATATTTTTAGTTTTCAAAATGTTATTCTTTATAACTTAAATATAGTTTATTATAAGGCAGTACCTTAATTTATATTTATCCATTCTTATTTAATTTAATTCCTATTCTTTTTTGGTGGTAAAGATGACTGTGGTTAAACACTCAATGCAAAAATGGTCCACACGTCTGGTTTTATCTTTAGAGAGTCTGAAAGAAGAATGAACTGTTCAAAGGATATAAAACATTTTAAGACATGTAATGTAAATATTGCCAAATTGACTTCCAGAAAGATCATCAAAATATGTACTGCCAAAAGCACTATATAAAAGTGCCAGGCCAGGCACAGTGGCTCATGTCTGTAATCCCAGCACTTTGGGAGACCGAGGCCAGCAGATCACTTGAGGTCAGGAGTTGGAGACCAGCCTGACGAACATGGAGAAACCCCGTCTCTACTAAAAATACAAAATTAGCCAGGTGTGGTGGTGCATGCCTGTAATCTCAGCCACTCAGGAGGCTGAGGTAGGAGAATCGCTTGAATCCAGGAGGCGAAGGTTGCAGTGAGCCGAGATCGTGCCATTGCACTCACTCTAGCCTGGGCAACAAGAGCAAAACTCCATCTCAAAAAAAAAAAAAAAAAAAAAGGGCCCTTTCTGCTGCATACTGTATTGGCATTATCTTGTACTTGAACATGTATCTTAATAGCTCTAGGTGAGGTTTTCAAGGTTTGATTGGGGTTAACTTGACAAATTTCTCCCTTCTTTCCATTTTTAGCACTGTAACCAAAAACTACAGAGCTTCATGTTATTTGGGTGATAAAAGCATAGACTTGGTTGACTGTGGTCATAAAAAGTGCCTTAGACACAAGATAGTCATAAATATGGATTTAAAATATGTGTAGCCTTAAATACATAAATACCTGCATAGCAAATATTTTGTGGATCCAGCAGCTTTCTGCAGAAACCTGAAGTTAAGTGTGAACTTAAATATAGACTTTAAATATTTATTAAATATTAAATCAATAAATATTTATTGAATATCTACTGTGTTGTAAGAAGAAAGGCTTCCTGAAGTTTTAACCTAAATCTCTATATTCTACCCCATTCCCCTTTTGATTACAGATAATGCAGCCATTCCCTTTTTAGTCAGAAAACCAAAATAGCCCTCATCAGTCACTAACACATCACCTTTTCATTTTCCTTTAATAGCAGTTGTCTGCTGTTAATCTAAAATTATTTTGCTTACTTGCTTATTACTTGCTTCTTCCTTTTAGAATATAAGTAAGCTCTGTGAGGGCAGAAATCATGTCTGTCTCATTTGCTCTTGAATTACTTGGGTCTAGGACATATGGCACTGTGCATAGGCACTGAGTAAAATATTTGGTGAATTAATGAATTTTAAAACTCACTAAATATGTATAATCCAAAAAGCAAATTATGGTTATTAATTTCAAACTTCTTCCTTGTTAAATCTTTTTTTTTTTTTTCGAGACAGAGTTTCACTCTTGTTGCCCAGGCTAGACTGCAATGGTACAATCTCAGCTCACTGCAAACTGTGCCTCCCAGGTTCAAGCAATTCTCCTGCCTCAGCCTCCCAAGTAGCTGGAATTACAGGCATGCACCACCATGCCTGGCTAATTTTTGTATTTTTAGTAGAGACAGGGTTTCACCATGTTGGTCAGGCTGGTCTCAAACTCCTGACCTCGGGTGATCTGCCCGCCTTGGCCTCCCAAAGTTCTGGGATTACAGGCGTGAACCACTGTGCCTGGCTCCTTGTTAAATCTTTTACTAAGACTGTTAACTCCTCTTTTTTATAATCTGGAGTTGCTAGCAAAATAATTTGATAAATGGCCATATACAGTAGCATCTAAATGATATGTATACTGATCAACCTCTGACTGATTGAACTTGTAAATTAAGCCATCATTCTTAATGTCTTTCATGACAGATGAGTAAAAAATTATTTTTGTGTGAAGGCCTATTGTCTTTTTGTTTTTATATCCACTTTGCCTAGCACTTGATCGTTCCTTATTAGTGGTTTCTGAATGAATGAATGATAGCTAGTCTTAACATCTTCTAAATTTTTATGACGCTGATACTTACAGTACATTATCCTTCTAATTTTTTTGTACCTAGCAGTGTCTGCTTTTTGTCATTAGGAATCTGAAAACAGGCCCCTGGATGTGTTTGTGTGTGGCTTTTATTCCTTGCTTAGAGTTGGGCCATCTTATTACCAACAATTTCTCTAGTTGGTTACTAGAGAAATGATCACAATACACCATGTCTGCATTCTTTTTTCTTATTAAATTATATTGTAATGGTAATATCACACCAGGTTTAGAGAATTTACTTTGTAGTCCTCAGTGACAGACTCCATACTTAGTCGATTAAAATATATAGATATAGACAAATAGCTAGATATACATAAATCTGTTTTCTTGCAAAATGACCATTTTAGGATCTACCTCTGTCTCTAACAAAACTAACATAGATTTTATGAAATTATCTCAGTTATTAAAAATCATTCTCTAAACCTTGGGTTTTCTTCAGTTCTCTCCCAGCATTTACATAACTTTCTCTTTTGAGTAAATGTTAATTCTTTTAATCATTTAAAAAATTCTGGTGACTGAGTACCTGAGCCTTTTCTGCAGATGTTGGCATCTGGGACAGTTTTTTTACGCTTTTTTGTCTTCCCTGTTCTAAGATCTTTGCTGAAAGCAGCCCACTTCCCCTTGTCAGTGCTTCTTAGTGTGTGTATCCCTCTTCTGTCATTTATTGTTTAGTTCTATAAAATGCTTATGTTTCATCCTGAAGAATAGATTGGGAAGGAGATGACACACTGTGAGTGCCATGCCCAGACACATGATCTGCTTGTCAAGCAGAATAGTTATAAATGAGCTGTGAGTTAAATTCTAGTGAGTGGCAGTATTATTTTTCAAGATTTCACTTTATGTCTCAGTCTGTTTACACTACAGAAATGTGTTGCTTTTTGTTTTTGAGATGGCATCAGTGAGACCTCACTGATAATTAAAGATTTAAGTGTTAGATTGAAATCAGCAAAATGACATTCTTTATATGTAACAATTGATGCAGCAGACTAGGAGTGAAGGAGAAATTTTTTTTTAAAAAAGATGTTAGCTGGATTTTTTTTTTTAAATGGGGAGACAGATCATTCTTATTTTTGTTAAATACTTAAATTTTTAAAATCACTGTACAGTGAAAAAATTTTTAAACAAGAATAATGGAAACGACAAGAGGCAACAGATTGAGGGAATGATTTAAGAATAATTGTGGGTGTTTAAGAAGAGAGGCTTCTTCCTCTCATTGTGATCTTCCTTTGGTGAAAATGGTAAAACAAAGGCCAGCAAATTTAGAAGGAAGCAGGAAATCCTAGTTAGTGGCTGTCAATTGAATATTTAAGAACAATGAAAATACTTATGTTAGATTTTAATGCTTTTTCCCCCCATTTTTTTTGTTTTTGCTTTTTTTCTTTCAGAAAGTAATGATTTTTCATCTCTCTTTTCTAGTAAGTGTGCCACCAAATAAAATTGGTAAGCCATATATTGTGATGTGATTGTGCAAAGCCAAGTTACATTTTGAATTTTGTGATATGAGGGAAGCCATTCCAGAATTTATTTCACCACTTCCTATGCCAATACTGTCCCACTTCTCAGCCAGAACTCTTTCCCTCCTCTAAATAGGTAGAAAAATGAGAAAATTTAGCAGCAAATAACAGAACCAAGATAAAAGTAAGGAATCCTGCCTGATCCTTGTGTTATGTCTACTCTAGCCCTTGTAGTTTACTTCCTGGTTGAAAATATATTAGAGGACATTGTTGAAATAAAATTCTCATTTTGTGATTATATTAGGGAAGCAAATTCTGGGACATTCAGTGAAATTATCTCTAGCACAGGAGTTACGAATTTTTCCGGAAATGAATTGCTTTCTAGACGTGCTCTGAGTTTTCAGCCTTAATGGCCCTGGTCATTGCATTTATTTACTTTTGTTTACTCATATTTTGTACCATGTTGTAGTTCCCGAAAGTGCTAAAAAACCATCATGTATTTAAAACAAACCAACCAACCAGAAAAGCCCCCTCATCCTGGGGCTGTGTGAAGAAGAATGAAGCTCTCATTTCCCAGTACCCAATCATCAGCTTGAGCTGGCCTCTCCTAGGAACAGAATTTATTGAAGCAATTTATCCTGGCTAAATGTGATATAAATCTGTGTACATGTATGTATGTACAGGCTCTGTTCCATTACAGCAGTGCTGTAGCATCAGTTTTCTTCCTAGTTAGACCATGTTTCTATCACACTGAAAGATGACCAAGAAACCCCTTCTATTTTATGGGGCACCCCACAATTTTAAACACTGATTAGTTGTGGAATTACTGATTGGACACTAGAAATACTGGTTTCTAACCCCAGAGTGAGTCCTAAGAGAGTAGGAGAGATGTTACCTAGCTACCCTCTGCGTTTTAAGCATGGTTTTCCGATTACCAGATTCAGTCTAGCACATTAACATTTTATTTCAATGCGAGCCTGACAGATTGTCCTAACATTTCAGTTTATTTCCAAGATAAAAATTTGAAATTTGGTTACAGTTCTGAAGTTATTTGCAGGCGTATTCAAATTGTAGTTCCTCTCTCATCTTCCCTTGTTCATATTCTTTTGTATACCTTTCTCTTTTATGGAAGGATGTTTGAAAATATCCTTTAGGAGTTTATAAGACTACTTTTACCCCCCACTTCATTTTTCTCTTCCACCTTCCAAAATGCTGTTTATCTTTTAGGAATTGTTTTTACTATGATTTGCATTTCTAATCTTTATCCATCTCCACTTCTATTTTTATTCCTAGTTGGAATATGAGAAATTTCTCCCACACATTCAGATTGGAATTACTGTTCTTCAACAAAGGATTTCAATAAACACTTTGAGAGTTTAGCTTCAATAATTTAAAAACCAGTATAAACCCTGTTAAAGTCTTCAGAGGAATAGAAGGGATAGATGGTGATGCCTTTTAGTGCCATTTCTTTTATCCCCTGCAGCAGCACACATCTGTTGGCTGCAACAGAGCAGCCCAAGAACACTGGTCGAGAGCAGCACAAACAGCCGGAACATATTCTCCCAGTAAACCCCCAAAGAGTCGACATTTGTTTTATTGCTGCTTTTAAAAACCTAGCCGTAAATAGAATCAGAGGGGGGAAGGGCATCGATATTTCTCCATTTGCCACAGACGATTGGTGGGGGGAGGAGGAGGCTCCCGGTTTTTATTTTTATTTTTTTATTAATGAAAACCATTTCCCATGTAGCCCAATAGGATGGGTGCTTTGTTTTCTTTGGCAATAATATGGGATAAACAGCCCTTGCCAACAGTCTCGTAGTTTATACACCAGGGAGCCAGATTATGGCCCTGTAAAATGGAGCACCCCTCCTATAATCCCTTAATTAATTAAATGACAAATTTTGGTCTTCTCTAGTTCAGAAATATGGCTTCCGCATCGAGCGTTCAGTGAATTTATTGACATAAGGAATTGCACTAGTTGTAATTCAGCAGGTTGGAGGAGTGTGTTATATACTGTAGTAGAAAGAGGGAAAATCTAGCAAAGGTTTGAAACTCCTTGACTATTTAGATCTCAATCTTTCTAATTAAAAGTTTCAATTGAGACACAGTAGATCATATGCCACCTGTCTAATGGGTCTCCCCAAAGTAGCCTGTGTTTACAACTTTGATAGATGCATTTGTGGAACACCTGTTTCTGGGGTTGATATTTTTGAAGCACTTTTTTTTTTTGCTCCAGCATATTTAACATAACTTTTTCCCCCACCTCCCCCTCCTCAGCTCCGCTTTGCTATATGAAATATGGGAGACGACAGACCGTTTGTGTGCAATGCCCCGGGCTGTGGACAGGTACGTTTACAATATACTTTATTGTGAATGTCTCGTTGTGAATCAAAGTGGCTGTTTTATCACTAAGGCAAAGAGTTTAAAGCCGGTATTTTACGTGATCACTGGAGGTAATCAGATCAGAGGATTTGCAGTGTGTAAATCCAAGTTATGAGGAAGTGTAGGCACTCTACCGTAATGAAATCTGCCTTGCTCTCTTCCATATTGTTATTCTACTGGTGTTTGTTTTCCACCACACAGTGTGGAAGAATACATGTTGCTCTCTCCTCTTTTCTAAAGCTGTCCATCTAAATACAAAGCAGGTTTAGAAATGTTTTCTCTTCATGCCGGGCGCGGTGGCTCACGCCTGTAATCCCAGCACTTTGGGAGGCCGAGATGGGCAGATCACCTGAGGTCAGGAGTTTGAGACCAGCCTGACCAAAACCCCGTCTCTACTAAAAATACAAAATTAGCTAGGTGTGATGGTGCATGCCTGTAATCCCAGCCACTCAGGAGGCTGAGGCAGGAGAATGGCTTGAGCCCGAGAGGCGGAGGTTCCGGTGAGCTGAAATTGTGCCACTGCACTCCAGCCTGGGTGGCAAGAGTGAAACTCAAAAAAAAAAAATGTTTTCTCTTCAACCTGCATGGATATAAAAGTCTGTTTAACATATTATTTGGAGAGGCAGCTGATAATGTACCCACTCATTGTGAACCCCAATTTGCCAGAATCTATTTGGATTTTTTCAAATAAGGAAAAAAAAACGTTTCTTTTGACTGTTGATCCAGAAAATCATTGTTAGCAGCTACGGCAGATATCTATCTAGAAAAGACAAATCCAATATAGAACTTGAGATCTCACAGCATTATATAAACATTTTCTCTGTCTAATGCCATAAATGCATTGTTCTGTATGTCAGCTCTCACGTAATTATATTCATATGTGTATATTGTATGTTATTTTTCATCATATGCTTTTTTAATAAAGTATTTTTGTTGAAATTGCCTTTTTTTTCATTTTGCATCTTCTTAACTCTGCTTCCTAGACCTTCCTCTATTGCCATGTTCCCCAAAGTATGAAGAAAGGAATACAAAGGAAGTTTTATTTGCCTTCATTAATTCGCTTTATAGAACTCAAAGGGTTGAGTTTCTGTTCACTTAGGAATATGTCATGTGACTGTCCACTGACACTTACTGGTGGTATGTGAGATTACAGAGTAATTATATTAAACATTGTAAATATGGACAAAAAGAAGAGCTTAACTTCAGAGATTCCTATGAATTTGAGAGGTAGATAAAATGGGGGTGGTGACAAGGAATGAAGAGAAGGAAGATTCCAAATTCCAGTAAATGCTAAAATTTTCAAAAAAGACCAACAAAGGCATCGTATTCTGCAGTATTTGGCATCCTAGGGTGTATTTCCTTTCATGTCGAAGTTTTCAACTTTATTATTTACTACATGTTTCCCCATGTGATTTCTTTAATATATATATCCATTTATATATGGATGTATATAAATATTTGAAGTAAAAGCCAGTTGGGAAAATAGAATACATTTGTTTCACTTTTCAGACAGCTTTATTGAAATACATTTCTAAAAATGATCTCTCCTAGGCTGGTATGGTTCATTCCTGTAATCCCAGCACTTTCAGAGTCCAAGGCAGGGTGATCGTTTCAGCTCAGGAGTTTGAGACCAGACCAGACCCTGTCTCTACAAAAAAAAAAAAAAAAAAATTAAAAATTAGCCAGGCATGGTGGCACACGCCTGTAATCCCAACTACTTGGGAGGCTGGTGCAGGAGGATCACTTGAGTCCAGGTGTTTGAGGCTACAGTGGGCTATGATCATGCCACTGCACTCCAGCCTGGGCAGCAGAGCGAGACACTGTCTCAAAATAAAAAAATGATCTCTCCAAACTTTTACATGTGAATTAGATAATACTATTTACTATGATGCTTATGACCGATACCTCATCCCTTTTTTTTTTTTTTTTTTGGAGGTGGAGTCTTGCTCTGTCACCCAGGTTAGAGTGCAGTGGTGCGATCTCGGCTTATTGCAAGCTCCGCCTCCCGGGTTCACACCATTCTCCTGCCTCAGCCTCCCAAGTAGCTGGGACTACAGGCGCCCGCCATACCCAGCTAATGTTTTGCATTTTTAGTAGAGACAGGGTTTCACCGTGTTAGCCAGGATGGTCTCGATCTCCTGACCTCGTGATCCACCTGCCTTGGCCTCCCAAAGTGCTGGGATTATGGGCGTGAGCCACCGTGCCCGGCCTTCATCCCTTTTTTACTTCTTGCTTTTAGTTGAAAAATAGGCATTTTTGGTGAAAAGATTTATTTTTCTAATACTTACCATTATTTTTCTTCACTTATTGTTTAAGCTACTCCTGAACTCCTCTTATATGTTATATGCTTAAACCACCCAGACAAGGACTTCGCAAAGAAGTAAAAATAGATGATAAAAATAAGGAATATACGAGAAAAGCTTCTCAAGCTCTCTGAGGAAGAAAGATATGAGTAACACCTCTTTAGGCTGTCTCATCAGAAAATAGTAGTATCCACTGAAATTTGTGAAATGTCACAGATTTGTGAAATTTGTTTTTGTTTTGCTGTGTTTTGGACTGGAGGTAGGAAAATATTAGGGACTTTTGACTTTGGTTCCTTCTCGTAAAGTTGCGTTCCACTTACCGTAAGCCATTTTCTTCCCCTGCTTCTCTCTCCTGTTTCTGAATTATTTGTTGGTATTTTGGTGATTAGGATTCATTATAACCTCTGAGTTAGGTTCTAAAAGCTTTTTTCCCCTCAGTAGGAAGGTGAGTGTGGAACATTGCTACCTTTTTCTTTTGGATTCAAGATACTTATTTCATTGAAAAAGGATACACAGGTACAACTTAAGGCTTTGAAGGTAGCATGATTCATCCGTTTACCTCCTTTGCATGTCAAAACTTTATGCTCAGGTGAGATTATAGTTCTTCAGTTATATTTAGTCTCTTCCAAGTTTCTCCGACTATCAGGTAATAAGTAACTCTAGATTGGAATCTCTACAAGATTTACTGTGATTGCTTTATGTTATATGAAATAGTGAAAATCTGGCAGATAAGATAAATTTGGTAAAGTGAACTACTCTTGGCCTGTCATCCAACTCCTTAATATCCCTTGAGAATGGTTTCATTCTGGAGCCACCTTGAGCCTTTCAAGCTATTTATAATCCATTTGTCATAGATTCAAGTTCTTTCTTCCAGAAATGGTATAATAACAAAAAGGCTATGTAAATCCCAGAATGAGTAATAAGGACCATGATAATTTTTACAAGACATGGTTTAGAACCTGCTACCATAGAAGTCTCAAAAAGCAGTGGCTTCTACCGGGTAGAGGAAGTAGGAATGAAAACAATTATAACTCAGGATACTATTTCTTGTTTTCTATTTTTTATTTTTTATTTTTTTTTTGAGACAGAGACTTGCTCTATCGCCCAGACTGGAGTGCCGTGGCGCGATCTTGGCTCACTGCAAGCTCCGCCTCCCGGATTCACGCCATTCTTCTGCGTCAGCCTCCCGAGTAGCTGGGACTACAGGCGCCCACCACCTTGCCCGGCTAATTTTTTGTGTTTTTAGTAGAGACGGGGTTCCACCATGTTAGCCAGGATGGTCTCGGTCTCTTGACCTCCTAATCCGCCCACCTGAGCCTCTCAAAGTGCTAGGATTACAGGTGTGAGCCACCACGCCCGGCCACTATTTCTTAAAAAACAAACAAAACTATAGGAACCTTATATTATGTCAATATCTGCTCCTTCACCAGACTTTACCCTGTGCATTCCTAAACTCAGAAATTGTCCTCTGCCTTAATATTAAGGGAAGGTGAAAGGAAAATTCACCTAAAATAGACTAGTGGATTATGCTCTCCACTATATAATCAAAACCACTAGGCTTTCAATGGATACGTAAACATGTTTTGGTTGCTAGGTCTTTAATGGCTGTTATTTTTGGATTCTGTTCATGATCCACTTCCCAACAGTAAGTCTGATGTGACACAGCTGAGTTCTAAATATGCTGCATGTACTTAAAAAAAAAAAAACGCTGCTGAAGATTGTGCTGTCTGCATTCTTATCAGAAAAGACAGGTGATAGGGTTTTTTAGCCCTGTTATTTCTATTCTTCTGTTGAGATTTTTTTTGTTTCTCTTGAGGCCTCATCAACCTCATGAAGAGGAACTCAGGGAAAGCAATATCCCTGCTAATGCCTCTCTGTGGAATGTGGTAGCAGGAGTAGTTAATAGAGCTGCCTCCTGAGAATGGGGTTAGTGTTGTTAAGGCAACAGTGCCCCAGATACCCTCTTGGCAGAGGACTGGTTGAATTTGAGTTGTGTGGGTTTTTGAAATGTTTATAAGATAGCATCTATTTAAAGACATTGTGACTATAAAACAGCTTCGTGTTGTTAAAATAATAGAAATATAGTTTGGTACTGAATCTATTAATAGGAAGTCTTATAAGTTTTTAATACTTTTGGAGGACACTTTTACTGGAATATGGATTATAAAGTTGTTCCATTGTATGTGGAAGCAGGAATAAATACTATGTCTCTGTCAGTAATCTTGAATTTTAGATGTTATTTCATGCGTATGCAGTTAGATAACTTACCTTTTGGATGCTTTTTGCCCAGTTTTTTATTACTGGGATCAACAAATTCCATATTCCTATGCCTCCCTCTCAGGCATATGACACAGGTTTGCAGTATAAATTATGCTGATTTAAGTAGTCTTTCTGGTTACCATAATCAAGTGTTTGAACAGAAGATGATCATATCAGCTTATTAGAATGTCAATTTCCTTAAAAACAGGAACACATTTCCTCTGAGGAGATACTGTGGAGAGTTAGTATCATCCTGTTCTTAGCCAGAAAGGTTTCTGTCATATCTATTCTGTATCACCTCTGTCCTTTTTTTGTTTTGTTTTGTTTTTCTGAGACGAAGTTTTGCTCTTATCGCCCAGGCTGGAGTGCAGTGGTTTGATCTCGGCTCACTGCAACCTCCACCTCCTGGGTTCAAGTGATTCTCCTGCCTCAGCCTCCCAAGTAGCTGGGATTACAGGTGCCCTCCCAGCTAATTTTTTTGTATTTTTAGTAGAGGCAGAGTTTCGCCATGTTGGTCAGGCTGGTCTCAAACTCCTGACCGGAGGTGATCTACCCCTCTTGGTCTCCCAAAGTGCTGGGATTTCAGTCGTGAGCCACCACACCCGGCCCACCTTTGTCCTTTTAAGGAAAAAAATCCTTTGATTGTTTCTCTGTCCAGTGTGACCCTGAGGGGCTATTACTCTTTTTTTTGCCTGAAGAGATCTACTATCAGATCTTCTTCTCTTCTCCCAGAGGACATTTAGGTACAGGTTGAAATTATCTTCATATCTTTCTGACTGAGATACAAAACATATAACTAATTCATAGACCTCTGGGGCCTGCTTTTCCTTTCTAAGGCCAAGAATAGTGATGGAGCCCTAGTTGTGATGGGATTGAGGGCAGCTTCTTGTACCTCCTTATCTTGTCACATAATAGGAATAATGTTTATGGTGGTGTAGTCCTGGCTTCACTTGGCATTTAACCAACCTCCAAAGCTGTTTATTGCTTCGTATCCTCTGCCTCCATGAACATTATCCCTTAAATCTCTATTGCTCTGTAATATATGAGGCAACAAATAGCTCCTATGATTGGTTAAATGCTGGCATGCTGCAAAGGTGTATGTTTTATTGCCTGTATAACACAAATCTATAGAGATTATTCCTGTTATCCCAGCCTTCCCATTAAATGGACCATACTGGTACTGTGGGACTCTGGATCTTTAATTCTGTCGCTTTGGCAAGTTGCCCTATTATCTGGCATAAGCACAAAAGAAAAGCAGGAAAGAATGAGTTGGTGGTGATTCCTAATTCTGTATGTTAGGGAAGCATCTTGAATTGGAGAATTACAAGGGGAAGCAATGGCTCTGGTAGGTAAATGCCATTTGTGGTAGTATATGCTATGTTTACATGTTTCGACAGGTGAAGGCAATTTCAGGCAAACAAATAAGCCTTTTTTCCCTACCATCTGCCAAGAGTTTTTGAAAATTCTAATTTTTATTTAATAATTCATATTTCATTCAATAATTCATCTAGTTCCCATCTGGTAAGAGTGCCTGCATGCTGTCAGGCAGCTGAAAATACATGGCATTATACACAAATTAGGCCAAATGCTAACCTTATTTTTTGTAATATGTTGACTTTGCAATAACTTTCAGTTCACTGTCTGGATGCTGCACTAACCTGTGGTGGAAGTAGACCACTCTTATGCATCATATAGACAAAATTGGGACTGGGATTTTTTTTTCTTTTTTTTTTTTTTTTGAGACAGAGTCTCGTTCTGTCACCCAAGCTGGAGTGCAGTGGTGCGATCTTGGCTCACTGCAGCCCCCGCCCCCCGGGTTCAAGTGATTCTCCTGCCTCAGTCTCCCCAGTAGCTGGGACTACAAGTGCCTGCCTCAGTCTCCCCAGTAGCTGGGACTACAAGCGCCTGCCTCAGTCTCCCCAGTAGCTGGGACTACAAGCGCCCACCACCATACATGACTAATTTTTGTATTTTTTAGTAGAAATGGGGTGTTGTCATGTTGACCAGGCTGGTCTCAAACTCCTGACCTCAGGTGAGCCACCGCACTTGGCCTGGGACTGGAGTTTTTTAGATGTAGAGATGTTAAGAGCAGGAATTAAACTCAAGTTTTTTAATGTCGGATCTGATACTCTTGATACTTGCCCTTAGAAACATGTAGTTGGTTATTTTTGTTTTTCATGTTGTATTTAAACAAATATATGTATGTTGCTAGAGCACAGTAGATTAAAAGCATCCTTGCTCTGATCTGTCCCTCCCAAAAAAGGCTGTATGAATCTAATTGGTATCACATCCAGGAAATTAGGGTGATATTTTTCAGTTATTCATTCTTGTTTTCCTTAGATATAACTTAATATTTGAAACGGGAACCCAGAAACTGTTTTCAGAGCATTCCTGTTAGAAAAAAAATAAAATCCTGTCTTTGCATCTCAGCTCTTCCTAAGTTAAAAGGCCTCTTTCCTATTCCCTTCTTTTGCAAACTGCTGAGTTTACAAAGTGCCTTCTAAATCTTAAAGTCTGTCTTTCATTTATCCTTCTTTTGCCTCTCTGGCAAAACTACATATAGCATATAGCTAGGTTGTTGACTTACAAGATGCTGTCATTATATAGAATTCTTCATTCTTTTATCAAATAGTCTTCCAGCGAATGCAGCAGGTTAAAAAGCAACCGGCTTACTCCCTCTCTCTGGTTAGCCTATTTCTTTAATGCAGATTGACTTGCTCAGCAGTCACATTCTGTCTGCAGCCCTTGTTAGGGCCTCTCTGTATGTGGATTCATAACACATCTGTGTGTACATCTACAGTGCTGTATAAATAATAATAAGTAATCACCAGATGGCCTATAACTGCTCCTCTGGACCCGCTGGGTCTCTTGAAGCTGTTAGTAAAGTCGTCTGGCATTTTGCTGGGGAAAACTTGTCGTAGATTTATTTCTAAAAAAATTCAAACTCACAACTGGGTGTTTAGGACTAGATATTGCTGTCTGTGTTGTAAATATTTAACAGGCTTTGTACAATGACAAGTAAAAGCGCCATTACTAACCACATACAGTGGCTGTGGAGCTCTTCTTCCCTCCTGGCCATTTAGAAAGGAAAAGAAATGCCAATAAATTGTACATTATGAACAAGGTACAAGAGATGCTCTCTGGAAGATTTTTTCTGAAGAGAAAAAGAATTTCAACATTCTGCTCAGAGTCATGACTGGGCAAACTTAAGCTTTGTAACTATGTGCCAGTGACTTAAACACAATGCCACTTTTATTTTTTTTTAGAGATAGGGTCTTGTTCTGTCACCCAGGCTGGAGTACAGTGGTGCAATCATAACTCACTGAAGCCTCCAACTCCTGGGCTGTCAGTCCTCCTGCTTCAGCCTCCTGAGTAGCTGGGACTACAGGTGCACAACACCATGCTTGGCTAATTTTATGTTTTTATTTTTAGAGACAGTGTCTTGCTGTGCTGCCCAGGCTGGTCTCAAACTCCTAGCCTAAAGCAGTCCTCTCACCCGAGTCTCCCAAGTGCTTGGGATTACAGTCATTAGCAACCGCACCTGGCACAAAGTCCCTTTTAAAGTGGATGTTGTAATATTTTAAGAAAAGCCCCATGCCCTGGAGTTCAGTCATACTGAGATTTTGATCTTAATAGAGTCTTTATAACCAAATGATAAACCTTTCTGAAAGAGTTACAGTGCAAGTTGACATTTGGTTAAATGTCAGGCCTTTGGTTATGTCTAAAAACACATAAAGATTAGTGTTTGCCAATATTATTTATAAAACAAAACATCTTTATTTTTGTCTTCTTTCCATTAATTTTTGTGAAAAGGTTATGTATTTTGTTTGGGGAAATTGTTTTTCTGATTTTCTGCTTATAATTTTCTGTGCTGTTTTGCTATTACTAATCCCTTTGCTTCAGTACCTATTGTACTAGTGTACTTAGTACACTAGTACATGTTTTTTAAAATCACAATAGAACTCATCACCCCTAAATTTGAGGGTTTTTTTCTTTGTTTGCTTATCATAAGATAACAACACATATTTTAAACAGAAATTGGGTATCTTAACTGTCAAGCCTAGTTTTCTTTTGTCTGTTGGGGGTTGAATCTATTTAACCACAGAGAGCTTGTCCTTTAAATCATAGTACATGGATGTTACTTTTGAGGTAGAATGCATAGAATGGTTTTCTGTTTCAAAATCTCATCTCGCAGAATTGATGTACAAATTGTGAAGAAGAAATAGTTTTAATAGTTTATTGTGGGGAGATGTTGCTTTTTAAAGTTTTGTCTCACAAAATTATCATGTTAAGGATAGGATTTCAAGAAGGAAAGCATCATGGAGAAAAGATGGAAGCTTTGAGGTTTATCTCTTTGTAACAGTGCCTTTGTGTTTTTATTTTGAAATTTCTTTGTGCAGTGAAATATGCTACCTTTGTATTTGTGCTTTGGTAAGAATGTGGACTGTTTACAATTGTCATGTGAAAGTACAAAGAGAATGAGAATGAATTTTGTGAAATTAGCTCATTCCCAGTCTGGCACACCATGTGCCCTGTGTGACTGCTGATTCTGCTGGCAGATTGAAGTGCCGAACCAACTTCTGCTCTAACTACTAAAATTGCCAGCCATCATTCCAAGCTTTTAAATCTTGTTGTTCACATCAGTGATGTCAGATTTTGAGCAAACATAGCTCTGTCTTTAAATCCCAGTGGAATTTGCAATTCCCTGGATTGAAAGGAAAGAGTTCTTCCTTTTTGCCTTTGAAAAACTTGAGTGGTTGTGCAGGGAAAGTCAGCAGAATAAATCTGCAGCCTTGCCGTGTCCTTTGAGTCATTGTAGAAAGCTGAGTGCTCTGTTCGACATTCAGCAGATTGGCTGTCAGAGTTGCACCGCTGCTTATCAAAGACATGGTCTCTCAAAGAGCCATTTATGTTATTCCAGAGAGAATCATCCTGTGGCAAAAGGAGCACCTCCTTTCTCCTCCCAAGGGTCAGATCTTCTTTTGATACTGGGCAATTATCCCTTGCTTTTCCTGAAAAATAGCTCAATCCACTATAAAGATTGGCACCAGCACAGGTTGCTGACTTGGTTACTATGACAAGCTCTGATTCCTTAGCCACAGGGAGAGGCATCAGGGTGATACTCGTAAGTATGCCAGAGGCTTAATGGTGGTGATTTTTCTGCTGAGAAACTCAGTGTCCCTTATACGTGTCTTGGCTTCTGTTCTCTTTCTCTGAGGGAAATAAATTTGTTTTTAGTTGTTTGCACACCAGTCACTATAAAATGCCACTATGAGGTTGTCTTTCTTTCCTTCACTTCCTCAAGCTTCTTTCCTGTCTTTAGTTACCGTCCTTTAGTTACTGTTTGAGATCAAGCCCTATAGTCTAATTTTTTACATTTTTATGTCGTTTTTATACAGCTTATCTTGGCTCTTACTAGCCTTTGTACCTGGTGGGGATTATTCACCAGTGTTTCCTCTATTTAAAAAAATGAATAGATTTTATTTTTTAGAGCAGTGGTAAGCGTATAGAAAAATTGAGTGGAGAGTACAGAGAGTTCCCATATACCTCCTCACTCCACCCCTACTCACAATTTCCTTTATTGTTAACATCTTGCATCTGTGTGCTATATTTGTTAGAATTGTTGAACCAAACATTAATACATTATTATTAACTGAAGGCCATAGTTTTCATTAGTGTTCACTGCCTATACATTCTGTGGGGTTTCACAAAAGTATAATAATATGTGTCTGCTCTAACAATACCATATGGAATAGTCTCACTGCCATAAAAATCTCTCGTGCTCCACCTATTCATCCCACCCTCCTGAACCTCCGGTAATCACTGATCTTTTTACTGTCTCATAGTTTCACTTTTTCTAGAATGTTGTGTAGTAGGAATCATATAGCCCTCTAATTTTTTAAAGTTGTGAGTAGAATAAGCATGTGATTGGAAATTGTTGGAAAAAAGGGAGAGAGAAAGACGTGGGAGGCTCCACAGCTCCAAGTTCTATCTAAAACTCCAAGCATTTATCCAGGGAGATTTAGGTGGCCAACCTTTCTTCTTCTTTGCTGGGAGTCTCTCTGATGTTATAGGAATTAGCTTGCCTAGTGACAGTTTTATTGGTTCTAGGTATTAGGAGCAAGGACAAGATGAACACTGAATGGGCTGTATCTGCGGAATCAAGGTATTAGGGTTGAGCAAAAGCAAAAGGAAGTAGAGCATTTGATCTATTTTCCGTTGAATAGGTTGAGGACAATAAAGTCTCATTCTCTTCCTTCTTCCCATGGGCAGTCTTATATATGATTGAAGAAGATTAGTGCAAAGATTCCTCATCCAGAAATAAACTCTTGTACTTCTATACTAATTAAAGATTCATGTAAATTACTAAGTACTTGGAAAACTATGGACAACTCTATGGGGGCTGTCATTCACACTTTAGTATGAATTGGTTTAATGACAACTGTGATATTGGCTACATAAAGAAATGAACGTTTTTATTTGGGGTTAGGGGATCACAGATGTGGACTGGCTTAGGTAAAATGGTCCCTGAGCAAAGGCGATATTGAAGTTTATGAGGATATGCAAGATAAGCAGATACACTTTTGCATTTTATTTTGGGCTATCTCAGCTTCTTTTACTAGAAGCTCATACCTGTAATCCCAGCACCTTGGGAGGCCAAGGCAGGAGGATTGCTTAAAGCCAGGGGTTTGAGATCAGCCTGGGCAACAAAGCAAGACCCTGACTCTACCAAAAAATAAAAATAAAAATAAAGAAAGAAGCTACTTGAGGAGTGTAAATGTTAAGAATAGCCCAAATAAACACTGGAACCAACTTAATTTAGAAAGAAAGAACCATTTCCTCCTTTCGCTACTCTGGAAAATTTAGATTGATAAAATATGGGGGAAGGGAAATACTGATTTCTTTAGTTCTAGGACTCATGGTTCCTTTCTGCTTAGAATTCTAGCTCGTTGGTACGGAGTAGGATCTTTTTCATAGAGATATTGTCTCTTTACCCTCTCAATTTGACTAAATATGAGAATCTCCCAGTCTTGGGTCAGTACTGCTTTCCTAACCTGTCAGACTGAACTGACTCTGACAGGTGGTAAAGTGAACATTAGCCTAGGGAAAGTTCTTAGCATGATTGTCAGGGTTACCATCAATTAGTGCATACTAACAGGTCATGTATGCATACATGCATATACAATTTAGAGGAAATATGTTTATATGAGGGACAGGAAAATGATCTTTCCATCCAGAAAGCGTACAGGGAAGGGAGAGAATAAAATACAATGAAAATTGTTTGATTTTATTGATATAACAGAAGCAACAGCAACAATAATTATAGCTCACTGAGTTTTTATCATGTACTGTGCCAAAGTACTTTACAGAGATATTTTATTTAATCCTAGCAACCTCTGAGGGAGAATTACCAGTGAGAAAACTAAGGCTCAGAGAACTAACTTGTACAGGGTTACTCAGTATTTTGTGATGGAGTTGTAACACAAACCCAGATGATTAGACTCCAGACCAGCACTCTTAACCACTCTGCTAAATTGCTTCCTTGTTATTTTCCATATGCGCATCAGTATCCACATCTAGCCTAGAAGAAAGTGAGTAAGTAGTGTTTTTTTGGTAAATGGTCCAAATCAGTCAGCTAAGTCTTTTGTATAGTTTATTACTGATCTATATATCTAGCTGACATACCAGAGAGAGCTAAATCTGTAGCTGAGCTCTGCCTGAGTGGGGAAAAAAAAAAGGTGTAAATTCTTATGAAAATGAAGAAATCTTTCTGCAACTGCCTCAGCCTTAATCTACAATGTTTTTTATCTGCCTGGTAATGATGCTGAAATGTGTCTACTCTCTGAGGTAAACCACCATCATTTTGCAGCAAGGACATGATTCTAAAGAGGAAAGAAAATTAATTTTTTTTTTTTTTTTTTTTGAGGCGGAGTCTCGCTCTGTCACCCAGGCTGGAGTGCAATGGCCGGATCTCAGCTCACTGCAAGCTCCGCCTGCCGGGTTTACGCCATTCTCCTGCCTCAGCCTCCCGAGTAGCTGGGACTACAGGTGCCTGCCACCTCGCCCGGCTAGGTTTTTTTTTGTATTTTTTAGTAGAGACGGGGTTTCACCGTGTTAACCAGGATGGTCTCGATCTCCTGACCTCGTGATCCGCCCGTCTCGGCCTCCCAAAGTGCTGGGATTACAGACTTGAGCCACGGCGCCCGGCCAGAAAATTAATTTTTGACCAACCAGAAACGTAGACAGAACTAGAAAACTGGGACCTAAAATCATGGCTTCAGCATCCTCTACTAATAGGCCCAGAGAAGCATTGTGGGTGTCATCTTTGTGCATTCTAGGCTAGGTTACTTCCTGATCAATATTTTCTTCTTTCTCGCCTTAAGTTTTATGCCCATAATCTCCCACATACAAAGGATGGGTATTTTGTTCTGGTGGCTGCCATACTTATTGGTAAGAGGAAATATGACTAAGGTGGAATTAGGGTATGATTACAACAACACTATAGTGAGATGTATAATCTGCTCAGTGATTGCTAACTTGCTTATTCTCTGACATTTTTGGCATATGGCTACATAGAGGATCTTGCCTGTTGAATAATACAATTCTCCACTCAGGTCTCACATCCTGTCTTTATTTGACTTCATAGCACCTCTACACATCTGCTTTTTCCTTTTCCATTAGAAACTGTGTTGTGTTAATGCAATGGAGATTTCATTTATCATCGCAAGTGAAAATATCTAGCTATGTAGAGTCACGGAAATATTTATGTGAAATAATTTAAGTGATAAAAATATGTAGCAGTGGCCAGGTGCGGGTGGCTCACACCTGAAATCCCAGCACTTTGGGAGGCCGAGGCGGGCGGATCACCTGAGGTCAGGAGTTGGAGACCAGCCTGGCCAACATAGTGAAACCTGTCTCTACTAAAACTACAAAAATTAACTGGGGGTGGTGGCAGTCGCCTGTAATCTTAGCTACTCGGGAGGCTGAGGCAGGAGAATCACTTGAACTTGGGAGGCGGAGGTTGCAGTAAGCTTAGATAGTGCCATTGCACTCCAGCCTGGGTGATAGAGCAAGACTTCGTGTCCAAACGAAAAAAACAAATACATATATATATATATATATATGTAGAAGTATACATACAGGATCAAAAGAGACCAGAGCATCTAATAGTTGATATTTACAGTAAAGGGATTCTTTGTATATATTGTCTGAATGTTTTTATCTTTCACTGGAATGTTGCTTAAAACATACATTTTCCTTTTTTTTTTTTTTTTTGATCGCTCTAT
>NW_012104410.1:223395-226694 GCF_000951045.1 Mandrillus leucophaeus | reverse complement strand
CCTCAAGTGATCCAAGTGATCCGCCCACCTCAGCCTCTGAAAGTGCTGGGATTACAAGCACGTGCCACATTTTCCTTTTTTTTAATTTTTTTATTTAATTAATTAATTTTTTTTTGAGACGGAGTCTCCCTCTGTCGCCCACGCTGGACCGTAGTGGTGCAAACTCGGCTCACTGCAACCTCCACTTCCCAGGTTCAAGGGATTCTCTTGCCTCAGCCTCCCAAGCAGCTGGGACTACAGATGTGCACCACCACGCCCAGCTAATTTTTGTATTTTCAGTAGAGACGGGGTTTCACTATGTTGGCCAGACTGGTCTCAAACTCTTGACCTCGAGTGATCCGCCTGCCTCAGTCTCCCAAAGTGCTGGGATTAGAGGCATGAGCCACCGCACCCAGCACATTTTCCTTCTTGATTCTGATAATGATTCATTGTATGTCTGTGAACCATGTGCAATTAACTGTGTATTCAGCTGCAGGAAATACCTGACTAGAGTCTTGTCTTTTCCACCTCTTACCATGAACCCAAGTTCTTGGCTTCAGAACTGAGAATGCCTCACTGGGTAAGGTTGTAACTGACCAAAATGATCACTCGTGGTATCCAAAGATCTCATTTGTTTATTTTGCTGGGTGCCTCTGATAGAACAGTTAGTTGCGTGTGAGCGTGCATGTGTGTGCGTGTGTGTGTGAGTGACGACAGGAGTTCCTATAAAAAGTAAATGCAAAGAAAAAGTGGTTCAGGGCAGCAGCCTATAGAACTGAGCTAAAAGTGTGGCTCCTGAGAAGTTATCAGAGAGACAATGACAGCTTAACAGGATGGATGAAGACTACATTTTAATGCTAAGCTTTCGTTACCTCCATTTTATGTCTCTGTTCTCAAGCTCACTGACAATAACAAGTCTTTCATTGGCATAGTTATTTGAATCAAGTGAAAAGAGGTGTTCAGATAGTTTTAAAGATCTCAGTTGTAGTATATACCTGGAGTTTGTATAATACCGGAATGGGTAAATAGTATTATAGATATCTGTCACTTCAGTGAACATCTTTTTTTTTACATGGTGGCCATCTATGCACATTAATTTTTAAAATTATATTATGTTCATAACTTCAGACATTTGTCATTTTACTTCAGTTTCAGGTATTTTTTAGGACTAAGGGGGAGACTGTAGTGTCAGGTTGTATGTATTGTGAAGGAACAATAAAAGTGGTTACTCTAAAAATTTCAAGGGTCTAGATGTCTGTGTATATTTTATAAAATATCATATTATATTCAACACTTTAGCTTTCCCTCTTCAGTCTTTCCTGTTCTTTCCTTCTAGGCTTTACCTAGATAATTGCAGTAGTGGAAAGGGGAGACTTTATTTTAGCCTTCTTTCACTTTCTATGCAGTTGAAGCTATAACTAGACAAGGCCTTATGGAGGCTTGTACTTTCAGTTACGCATATTTGACTGCCCAGATGAGGGGATTGTATTCACATACATAGCAGCTCTTGGCAGAGTCATGGTTAAAGGTTTAAACCTATTGTACCTTGTTGGCTATTCCCATAGTCCTAAGGGAGGCATTTTGCTTCTCCATAGACAGTAATCGGCTTGTCAGAGTGGAGTGGCTTTTTGTTTTTCCTTTATCTAGTAGAATGCAGTGGGCTAAGCCTTTCTGGGAAGCAATTTCTTCCTCCACCGCATGAACAGAAGGTCGTGGATGCTCTCTCTGAAACAAAGGGGAGGTGGTGATGGAAAGTTAGTGACTAGGGCATAATTGGATTGAAGCTCTGTCAAGGAGACAACAGTTCCTGCTTGGAAGCTGGACTTTCTGCTATGCTTTGGTTTTCTGTCTTAACATTAGAATAATGAGCAATGGATACTCCAAGCTTAAAATTTTAGACTCTTTTCTGAGCACTCTATGAGAATGAATATGCAAGAAGCTATTCACATTTACTTAGTGGTTTTCAGTCTTTTCTTTTTTCGTTTATGCTCTTCCTTTGCTTTTTTTAAATTAAGAAACTATCTTTGTTAGAGCAGTTTTAGATTCACAGCAAAATTGAGTGAAAAGTGCAGAGGGTTCTCATATACCTCCTGTCCTCACACACACTAGCCTCCCCCACTATCAACATACTGAACCACAATGGTACATTTGTTACATTCAGTGAACCTACATTGACATATTATCACCCGAGTCCATACTTTATATTAGGATTCACTCTTGGTATTGCACATTCTGTAGGTTTTAACAAATATATAATGAGGCTGGGCACAGTGGCTCATGCCTGTAATCTCAACATTTTGGGAAGCCGAGGCAGGAGGATTGCTGGAGTCCAGGAGTTCAAGACCAGCCTAAGCAACATAGTGAGACCCCGTCCCTACAAAAACATAAAAATAAAAATTAGCCAGGTGTGGTAATGTTCACCTGTAGTCCCAGCTATTCAGGAGGCTGAGGTGGGAGGATTGCTTGAGCCCGGGAGGTCAAGGCTGCAGTGAGCCATGATTGTGCTACTGCACACCAGCCTGGGCAACGGCGTGAACTCCTGTCAAATCAGTCAATCAATCAACATATAAAATGACATGTATCCACCATTGTAGTGTCATACAGAATCATTTCAGTGCCCTAAATATCCTTTGTACTCTGCCTGTTTATCCCTCACTTCCCACTGACCCCTGGCAAGCACTGATCTTTTTACTGTCTCTGTAGTTTTGCCGTCTTCAGAATGTCGTTTAGTTGGAATCATACAATATAAGGCCACTTCATACTAGCGTCTTTCATTTAGTAATATGCATTTAAGTTTCCTCCTTGTCTTTTCATAGCTTGATACCTTATTTCTTTGTAGTGCTGAATAATATTCCATTGTCTGAATGTACCACAATTTATCCATTCACCTGCTGAAGGACATCTTAATTGCTTCTGAGATTTGGCAGTTATGAGTAAAGAAAGCTGGTATAAATATCCATGTGCAGGCTTTTGTGTGGACATAAGTTTTCTGTTCATCTAGGTAAATATCAATGAGTGTGATTGCTGGATAATATGGTAATACTATGTTTATGGTAAGACTATGTTTAGTTTTGTAAGAAACTGTCAAACCGTCTTCCAAAGTGGCCATTATTATTTAGCATTCCCACCAAAAATAAATAAGAGTTCTTATTGCTCCACATCCTTACCAACGTTTAACGTTGTCAGTGTTTTGGATTTTGGCCACTCTAATTAAAGTGTGTAATGGATTTCGTCGTTTTAATTTGCATTTCCCTGCTGGGCGCGATGGCTCACGCCTGTAATCCCAGCACTTTGGGAGGCTGAGACAGGCGGATCACGAG
>NW_012104410.1:220126-221215 GCF_000951045.1 Mandrillus leucophaeus | reverse complement strand
TGCGCCACCACGCTCAGCTATTTTTTGTGTGTGTGTATTTAGTAGAGACAGGGTTTCACCATGTTGGCCACTGTTTCTTTGTTCATTCATTCATTTGACAGGGTGTCACTTTGTTGCCCAGGTTGTAGTACAGTGGTGTGATCTTAGCTCACTGTAGCCTCCAACTCTTGGGCTCAAATGATCTTCCTGCCTCAGCCTCCTGAGCACCACCACACCCGGCTATTTTTTTTTTTTTTTATAGAGACATGGTCTTGCAATGTTGCCCAGGCTGGTCTCAAACTCCCGGCTTCAAGCAGTCCTCCTGCTTTAGCCTCCCAACGTGCTGGGATTATTGGCATGAGGCATCACCCCTGGCCTACACTAATTTTTATTGTTTCTTTTCTTCTGCTTGCTTTGGATTTAATTTGCTCTTTTTTCCCCCTAGTTTTCTAAGATGGAAGCTTAGATTATTGATTTTAGATCTTTTTCTTTTCTAGTATGTTTATTCACTGCTATCAATTTCCCACTAATCACTGTTTCTGCTGCATCCCACAAATTTTTATAAGTTGCATTTTCATTTAGTTCGAAATACTTTTTAATTTCTCTGGAGATTTCTTTTTTGCTTCTTGTATTATTTAGAAGTATATTATTTAATCTCTAAGTCTTTTCATATTTTCCAGCTATCTTTCTGTCACTGATTTCTACTTTAATTCCATTGCAGTTAGAAGGCAGACATTGTGTGATTTATTTTAAACCTGTTAAGGTGTGTTATATGGCCCAGAATGTGGTCAACCTTGGTAAATGTTCCATGTGAATTAAGAAGAATATATAATCTGTTGTTGTTGTTGTTGGATGAATTAATCTATAGATGTTAATTATGTCCAGTTGATTGATGGTGGTGTTGAGTTCAACTATGTCCTTACTGATTTTCTGCCTGCTGGATATGTCCATTTCTGATTAGAGGGGTGTTAAAGTCTCAACTGTTAATATAAGAGCAGATTCATCTATCTGTCTCTTTGCAGTTCTGTCAGTTTTTCCTTCATATATTTTGATGTTCTGTTGTTAGCTACATACACATTAATTATTTTTATTTTTATTTTTTATTTATTT
>NW_012104410.1:217661-219291 GCF_000951045.1 Mandrillus leucophaeus | reverse complement strand
TCCCAAAGTGCTGGGATTACAGGTGTGAGCCACCGCGCCTGGCCTTTTTACTTTTCATCTATATGTGTTTTTGTATTAAAGGGAGTTTCTTATATACAATATACAGTTAGGTCTTGTTTTTTGATCGACTCTGACATTGTCTCTTTTTTTCTTTTTTTGGCAGTAATTTTGTTTTATTAGATAAAACGTTTGTGAGGCCGGGTGTGGTGGCTCACACCTGTAATTCCAGCACTTTGGGAGGCCGAGGCAGGTGGATCAGCTGAGGTCAGGAGTTTGAGACCAGCCTGGCCAACATGGTGAAACCTCATCTCTACTAAAAATATAAAAATTAGCCAGGTGTGGGTGTGTGCCTGTAGTCTCAACTACTCAGGAGGCTGAGGCAGGAGGATCGCTTGAACCTAGGCGGTGGAGGTTGCAGTGAGCTGAAATTGTGTCACTCCAGCCTGGCTGGCAAAAGGAGACTCCGTCTCAAAAAAAAAACATAAAGGGTTTGTGAGAGTAGAAGGAAATATTTAAGGTTTCCTTCTACTGTCCAAGGCTAGTTAAGTGCAAACAGAAAAAACCCCGTTTGACTGTGCTGAGGCATTGCGCATAATTTGTCATGTGCATCTTAGTGCTCACCAAAACACACGTGCTGGCGGGCTTCACAAGCAAGAGAAGTGCCTCTGAGTGTTTCCTCAGGACAGGACCTTTCTATTGAAGATCCTGCAGAGGGAGAAGGTTCAGAGTTCTTGTTAAACCTGCAGACTGCTTTTTCATAATTCCGCAGGATCCAGGCACAGATAGTTCCCTAAAGACACTACCACAGAGACAGTGACTATCTCTTCCTCAAACACAATTACGCACACTCCATGCTATTTTTTTTTTTTTTTTTTTTTTGATGGAGTCTCACACTGTCGCCCAGGCTGGAGTGCAGTGGCATGATCTCAGCTCACAACAGCCTCTGCCTCCCGGGTTCAAGCAATTCTCCTGCCTCAGCCTCCTGAGTAGCTGGGATTACAGATGTATACCACCATGCCTGGCTAATTTTTATATTTTTAGTAGAGACGGCATTTCACTATGTTGGCCAGGCTGGTCTTGAACTCCTGACCTTGTGAACTGCCCGCCTTGGCCTCCCAAAGTGCTGGGCTTACAGGTGTGAGCCACTGTGCCTGGCCCTTTTTATTTAGATGGAGTCTTGCTCTGTCTCCCAGGCTGGAGTGCAGTGGCACCATCTCGGCTCACTGTAACCATCTGTCTCCCAGGTTCAAGCAGTTCTCGTGCCTCAGCCTCCCAAGTAGCTGGAACTACAGGCACCACCACCCCTGGCTAATTTTTTTGTATTTTTACTAGAGACAGGGTTTCCCCATGTTGATCAGGCTGGTCTCGAACTCCTTACCTCAGGTAATCTGCCTGCCTCAGCCTCCCAAAGTGCTGGGATTACAGGCGTGAGGCACTACGTCTGGCATCCACGCTATTTTCTTACTGAGAAACCACCAGATGCCTTCGTAAGCTCCCATGCTGGGCTGCAGATCCCAACACACAGCATGGGCAGTAGCCAACAGCAACCTCCAGCGGCAGAGATCCCAGTGTGCTTGGAGTTGGAGAGGGCTGATTCGAATCCCAGATTTTTTTTTTTTTTTTTTTTTTT
>NW_012104410.1:199671-217611 GCF_000951045.1 Mandrillus leucophaeus | reverse complement strand
CACCACACCGGCTAATTTTTTTTTTTTTTTTTTTTTTTTTTTGAGACAGTATCTCACTTTGTCATGTAGGCTGGGGTGCAGTGGCACGGTTGTAGCTCACTGCAGCTTCGACATCCCTGGCTCCAGCAATCCTCCCATCTCAGCCACTGGAGTAGCTGGAACAGCAGATGAGCACCACCATGCCCAGCTAATTTATTTTTATTTTTGTTAGAAATAGGGTCTCCTGATATTGCCCAGGCTGGTCTCAAACTCCTGGGCTCAAGCAGTCCTCCCGCCTCAGCCTCCCAGAGTGTTGGGATTACAGGCATGAGCCACTATGCCTAGCTCATTTTCCTTCTCTCTAAAGAACTTATTTTAAGATTTCTGGCAAGGCAAGTCTTTGGGCAACAGTTTCTCTGTATTTTTGTTTGCTTGAGAAAGTCTTTATTTTTCCTTCACTTTTTTTTTTTTTTTTTGAGAGAGGATCTCACTGTGTTGCCCAGGCTAGAGTGCAGTGGCGTGATCTCAGCTCACTGTAACCTCAACCTTCTGGGCTTAAGTGATCCTCCCACCTCAGCCTCCCAAATAACTAGGACTATAGGCACACGCCATGACACTTGGCTAATTTTGTTTATTTTTCATTGAGATGACGTCTCACTATGTTGCCCAGGCTAGTCTCAAACTCTTGGACTCAAGCAGTCCATCCGCCATGCTGCGATTGTAGACGTGAACCACACTGAACATGGCCTTTCTTACTTCTGAAGAATTTTGCAGGATACAGAATTCTAAGATGATGGGGTTTTCTCTTTCACTCTACTCTCTGCTTGCATGGTTTCTGAGAGGTTAGATGTAATTCTTGTTTTTGCTCCTCTGTAGGTAAGGTGATTTTCCCTCTGCCTTCTTTCAAGATGTTTCTCTTTCTCTTTGATTTTCTGAAGTTTGAATATGATATATCTAGGTGTAGTTGTTTTGTTTTGTTTTTTTTTTTTTTTTTTGGCATATAGCCTGCTTAATGTTCTTATAGTGTGGTATCTGACATTGATTTGTAGGGACATTTTTAGTTATCACTTTAGTTATTGTTTAGCAATACCAGATATTGTGTTTCTTTCTTTCTCCTATTATGCACATATTATGCCTTTTGTATTTGTCCCACAGTTCTTGGATATTTTGTTGTTGTTTTTAGTTCTTCTTTTCTTAGCTTTTCAGTTTTGGAAGTTTCTGTTGTCATATCCTCAAGTTCAGAGATTCTTTGTTTTTAGAGACAGGGTCTCACTATGTCACTATGTTGCCTAGGCTGGTCTCAAACTCCTGGGCTCAAGTGATCCTCTGGTTTCAGCCTCCCAAGTAGCCGGAGCTACAGACACATGCTACCACGCCCAGCTCAAGTTCAAAGATTCTTTGCTCAGCTGTGTCCAGTCTACTATTGAGCCCATCATGGGCATTCTTCATTTCTTTTCTTTTTTTTTTTTTTTGAGACAAATTCTCATTTGGTCGCCCAGGCTGGGGTGCAGTGGCACGATCTCAGGTCCCTGCAACTTCCACCTCCTGGGTTCAAGCAATTCTCATGCCTCAGCCTCCTGAGTAGCTGGGACTACAGGCGTGCGCCACCACACCCAACTAACTTTTATATTTTTAGTAGAGATGGGGGTTTCACCATGTTGGCCAGACTGGTCTTGAACTCCTGACCTCAAGTGATTCGCCCACCTCAGCCTCCCAAAATGCTGGGGTTACAGGCATGAGCCACCATGCCTGGCCAGGATTCTTCATTTCTGTTACAGTATTTTTTATCTGTAGCTTTTCTTATTTATTTATTTAATAAAGAACAGAAATTTATTTTCTCGTAGTTATGGAAGCTGGGAAGTTCAAGATCAAGGCGCCAGCAGATTTGGTTGTCTGACAAGGTCTGCTCTCTGCTTCCAAGACGGTGTCTTGACACAACATCCTCCAGAGGAGAGGAACTCTGTGTCCTCACATGGCAGTTGGAGGAAAGGGTAAAGTGATGCCAAATCCTTTGCCAAATCCTTTTATAAGGGTACCCAGTGCCATTCATGAAGGTTCCATCCTCATGACTTAACTACGTCCTAAACATTCTCTCAATAATGTTAAATTGGTGATTAGGTTTCAACGTGAATTTTGTACGGGACAACATTGTTCAAACCATAGCACTAAGGAAAGTTGGGAGAGCTGCCAGAGGGAAGAACAAGGGGAGGGAAGGGTTGGTGGAGGGGTCCTAGACTGCTGGGCTATCTAAGGAGGTTAGTGAGGCTCTCAATGCCACACCCACAGCCACTGGCTAAGAACATTCCCTGGGAAGTATGGCATGGCACAGATACAACACTGGGAATATCAGCTCAGTAGCCAAGAGACCACATTTCCCCAAGAGTCCAGGTAATCCCCTCCCCTTACCTGGTATCTTTGTTTCCGAAATCTTGACCTCTTTTCTCAGAATCTCTGAGAATAAGTTGGGCGAAGTTCAGATTCTCTTAGCCCTCTGGATCCCTTCTGCCTTCATGATATATCTGTAAACAAGGTGTACAGTCTTGGCTACAGTTTTTTAAAGGAGCAGAGTTACTTCCCTGAGTGTGTCCTCTGGTGTCTGGTAAGAGATATCTTCAAGCTGAAGTCTTGTCCATACTCCCTGCCCAAAAATCCTTCTCCCCTGAGTGTGCCTTCCAGTGCTTATCGTAGGATGATTTATACCTAATCCTTTGTCCACACTCCTGGCAACTATAAGGCTTCTCTGCCAAGTATGTTCTCTCATGCACAGTTGACTTTTGGGTAAAGTCTTGCCCACACTCCTTGCATACAAAAGACTTCTCCCCTGAGTGGGTTTTCTGATACGCAGTGAGAATTGCCTTCTGTAAGACGTCTTGCCCACACTCCTTTCACAAGAAAGCCTTCTTCCCTGAGTGTGTCTTCTGGTGTGTGAAGTGTGACTTATTTCTAAAGCCCCACCCTCACTTATTACAAACATAGGACTTCCCTCCTGCATGTGTATTCTGATGCAAGAGTAATGCTGACTCATCACTCCCTGCGTATAAAAAACTAATGCTTGGAGTGTGCTTTTTTGTGTATTAGTAGTTTTTTTTGTTTTTTTTTTTGAGACTGCATCTTGCTGTTGCCCAGGCTGGAGTGCAGTGGTGCCATCTTGGCTCACTGTAGCTTCCACCTCGCAGGTTCAAGTGATTCTCCTGCCTTGGCCTCCTGAGTAGCTGGGATTACAGGCATGCACCACCACACCGGCTAATTTTTTTTTTTTTTTTTTTGCGAGAGGGAGTTTTGCTCTTGTTGCCCAGGCTGGAGTGCAGTGGTGCAATCTTGGCTCACTGCAACCTTTGCCTCCCTGGTTCAAGCGATACTTCTGCCTCAGCCTCCTGAGGAGCTGGGATTACAGGCGTGTACCACCACACCCGACTAATTTGGGGCTAGTCTTGAACTCTCAACCTCAGGTGATCAGCCCTCCTTGGCCTCTCAAAGTACTGGGATTACAGGCGTTAGCCACCACACCCAGCCTAATTCTTGTATTTTTTAGTAGAGACAGGGTTTCACTTGTTGGCCAGGCTGGTCTTGAACTCCTGACTTCAGGTTATCCACCTGCCTCGGCCTCCCAAAGTACTGGGATTACAGGCATGAGCCACCATGCCCAGCCAAGTAGCTTTCTTTTCTTTAATTTTTTTTTTTTTTTTTTTGGCTTAAGCTCAGTGGCAAGAAAGAGTAATTTTATTTTCTAACTAAAGTCTTGCTCATCCTCTGCACATTTGAATGCTCCCCATCTTGAATTTACTATTTCTTTTAATATTTGTCTGTTTCTTTAAAATTTTCCATTTGGGCCTGGCTAGGCTCTTTTTTCACCACTCGGAAGCTTACTGGTTATAAGCTTCCCCTTGAGCTTACTTGTTGTCTTAGGAGACAACCCTTGAAGTCTGCCGCTCTCTTATAAACCAGGGTTTAGTGCTTTTTTCTGTCTCTTGACCTTCTGCTGTATCACTCTGGCTGCTTTGATGAGAATATTGTTGCTACTGTGATCCTGGGCTACAGGTCCTTTTCTGCATATAAGCCGGGAGACCTCTGAGCAGCATGGCTATGCGGCATGTATTTGCTGAGGAAGTGTTGACTGGAAAAGACCAGTGGGCAGTAGGGACAGAGATGGATTTCTGACTTTGATCTTGCTCTCTCCTGGCTCTCTGAGGTCGTAGGACATTGTCCTGCTCTCCGTGGAGAGAGAAAGCCTGTGGATGGCTGATGTTTACCAGTTTATTATAAAGGATATTACGAAGGATATGGATGAAAGCCAGATAAGGAGATGCATTGGTGGGAAGGGGCGCATCGCTTCCCTGCCCTTCCTGGGCCTGTCACACTCCTGCACCTCCATGCGTTCAGGAGCCTAAAAGTTTCTCTTTTTCATTCTTTCTTAGAATTTCCATTCATCTTCTTATATTGTTGTTATATGTTGTTGATATTAATCATAGTGTTTGGAATTCCTAGACTGTTAATTCTGACAGTTCTGCCATATCTCACTGGTTCTGAGGCTTATTCAGTTTCTTCAAAGTGTACTTTTGCCTTTCAGTATGACTTACAATTTTCTGTTGAAAGGTGGACATGATATACTGGGTAAAAGGAATTGGTAAATGCGTCCTTAGTAGAATTGTGATGAGGTATGACAGGGAGGGGAACTGGAAGTGTTCTATTGTCCTGTAATTAGGTCTCAGTATTTTGGTGAGCCTATGCCCTGGACTATATAAACTTCACCAGTGCTTCTCAGTTTTGTTTTCTTTTCCCCACTTGGATGGGACAGAATGGCTAGACTAGGATAGAATTGGGTATTATCATTCTCCCAGGTTAGTTAGTCTATGATAAAACTGCAGCAGGTTAGGCTCTGGTAAAGTATTTTCTCCTGAGGGCAGGCCTTGTAAAGAAGAACAGAATGCTCTGGGGTATTTCAAAATGGTTCCAGTAGTCCCCCCTTATTCACAAGGATACATTCCAAGATTCCCAGTGGATGCATGAAACCAGATAGTACCAAACCCTATATACAGTCAGCCCTCTGTATCCATGGGTTTCTTATCCATGGATTAAAACCATCATAGATCAAAAATATTCAGAAAAAAAATTCTGCAGAATTCAAAAAAGCAAAACTTGAATTTGCCGCCTGCCAAACACTACATTGAATCTACACGAATGAAGTGATATGTAGGCATTGTATTAGGTATTATAAGTAATCTAGAGATAATTTAAAGTATATAGGAGGATATGCACATTTTATATGCAAATACTACACCATTTTATATCAGGGACTACAGTATCTGTGGATTTTGGTATCCTCAGGGGTCTTGAAACCAGTCCCCCATGGATATGGAGGGATGACTATACTATGTTTCCTATATGTACATACCTATTATAAAGTTTAATTTATAAATTCAGCACAGTAAGAGATTAACAATAACTAATAATAGAACAGTTATAACAATATACTGTAATAAAAGTTATATAAATGTGTTCCCTCTCTCAAAATATCTTATTATACTGTACTCATCTTTGTTGTTTTTTTTTTTTGGCCGGGTACAGTGGCTCACACCTGTGATCTCAACACTTTGGAAAGCTGAGGCAGGCGGATCACTTGAGGCCAGGAGTTTGAGACCAGCCTGGCCAACATGGTGAAACCCCGTCTCTACTAAAAATACAAAATTAGCTGGCTGTGGTGGTGCATGCCTGTAATCCCAGCTACTCAGAGGCTGAGGCACAAAAATCACTTGAACCCAGGAGACAGAGGTTGCAGTGAGCTGAGATCGCGCCACTGCACACCAGCCTGGGCAACAGAGTGAGACTTTTATCTCAAAAAAAAAAAAATTTGAATAGAGGCAGGGTCTCACTCTGTCACCCAGGCTAGTCTCGAACTCCTGGACTCAAGCGGTCCTCCCACCTCAGCCTCCCAAAGTGCTGGAATTACAGGTGTGAACCACCTTACTCGACCAGTACTCATCTATTTTTGAACTGCAGTTGACCATGGGTAACTGAAACCATGGAAAGTGAAACCATGGGTAAGGGGAGATTACTGTACTTTTCCCTTTCCCCCTGCCAAAAGCACAAGAAATTTCCCCTGATATTCACCGTAGAACCTAGTAAAGCCGGGAGAACCTGGAGGTGAAACTCACAACAGTGTGGGGGCTCCTGTGTGACTGGGTCTCCCTGGTGTTTTTAACTCTCAGACTTGTCCACACTTAGCCTCTAGCTTCATCAATTATAGTTCAGGTTTTCCTCCCCTGGCACTTGATTGTCATGCAGGTTTCAGCTCATGTCTGCTCCTTTAGGTTGTGATGCTCTGTATCTGCCAATTTGGGGAACAGCAGTTTGCCCTGTGAACTCACTTCTCTGATAGATCTATGAAGAGTTGTTAAGATTTTTCAGTTCAGCTTTTTATTTGTTGTTAGGATAGAGTGACAACTGTTATTCTAAGCTCTTTATATGCCAAGCCAAAAACCAGAAGTCTCAATCCTTTTGGTTTATGAATCAGAGTAAGAAATGCATTTTACATTGCAACTTAAAACACCTTTTTTTTTTTTTTTTTTTAAACGGAGTCTTGCTCTGTATTCCAGGCTGGAGTGCAGAGTGGCACTATCTCAGCTCACTGCAACCTCCGTCTCCCGGGTTCAAGTGATTCTCCTGCCTCAGCCTGCTGAGTAGCTGGGGATTACAGGCATGCGCCACCACACCTAGCTAATTTTTGTATATTTAGTAGAGACTGGGTTTCTCCATGTTGGCCAGGCTGGTTTTGAACTCCTGACCTCAGGTGACCTGGCCACCTCGGCCTCCCAAAGTTCTGGGATTACAGGCTTGAGCCACCATGCCTGACCAAAACACATTTTTTATGTAAAAAAAATTAGAGAGCCATGTAATAGTATTCACCCTTACCTAATGTGACGTACTCTGTAGTTTCTTTTGCTGTGGTGGTGATATTTCAGTGTGGATTTGTCTCCCTGCTCCCTTTTTTTTTCTCTTTTTAAAGAGATGGAGTCTCACTGTGTTGCCCAGGCTGGACTCAAACTTCTGGGCTCAAATGATCCTCCATCCTCGGTCTTCTGAGTAGCTGGGACTACAGGCCCACACCACTGTGCCTGGCTTTCCCTTTTAAAATGCTGGTAACAGGGGTTTGTGGATATGGGTATAATTGCTTGGAATTTGTCACCTATTGTCTGTTATCTGCCTGCTCCTCTGCTGCTCTTAGAATGGAAATAATTATGTTTAAATTATGAAAAGATAATATGTATATTAGTTTCCAGTAGGTGTTATAACAAATTACCACAAACTAGGTGGCTTGAAAGAAAAGAAATTTTTTTTATCTCACAGTTTGGGAGGCCAAAAGCCCACAACCAAGGTATTGAAGAGGACCGTATCCTCCTGAGAAGGCTTTCCAGGAGAATCCTTTCCTTGCCTCTTCCAGCTTCTGGTTGCTGCCAGCATTTCTTGACTTGTGGTTACATCACTTCAATCTCTACATCTTTCTTCACATTGCCTTCTCCTCTCTGTGTGTATCTAATCTCCCTTTGCTGCTGTCTTATAAGGACACTTGTGATGGCATTGAGGGCCCGTCTGGATAATCCCCTAATCTCAAAGACCTTAATTTAATCACCATATAAGGTAATATTCACAGCTTCTAAGAATTCGGACATTGATATATCTTTGTGAGCTGTTATGGATTGAACTGAATTTTTATCATGAAGTCTTAACCCCAGGTACCTTAAAATGTGACCTTATTTGGAAACAGGGTCATTGCAGATGGCATTAGTTATTATGAGATCATACTGAAGTAAGGTGGGGCCCTACTCCAATATGACTGGTGTCCTATAAAAAGAGGAAATTAGACATAGACACACAAACATACAGGGAGAACACTGTGTGAAGACTGGATTTATGCTGCACAAGTCAAGGAATGCCAAAGACTGCCAGCAAGCCACCAGAAGCTAGAAGAGGCATGAAACACATTCTCACTGACATCCTTCAGAAGAAACCAACCCTGGTAACACCTCTGGCCTCCAGAACTGAGAAATAATAAAGTTCTGTTTAAGCCACCTGGTATGTTGTATTTTGGCAGGACAGGTCTATACTGGAGGCATCATCGGCCTACCATACTGTGCTTGAAATCTGCAATTGCTATATTGTAGTGAGTTGTTACCTAGAGGTGAGGACTGGAAGTTCCAACCTCTTAGCTCCTGCCTGACACCCATCAGTATGTTTAATGGCCTTTGTATTTATCCTTTCTCTCCTGTCTTCCCCTAGGCTGTTGTAATGTGATATGAAGGTTAATAGGATCCCATTAGCACTTCCTGGTTTGTCTACATTATGATATAATAGAGTGGCAGGTTCTATATAATTGGAACAATTTGTTATCATTTTAGACCATAATCAAAAATTGAACATGGGTTTTCCCAAATGTCTCTCATGAGAGACTTAGTGCACACAAATCCCTTGTAAAAATAAAATCAAGGTATTTGATTTGATTTTATTATTTATGTATTCTGCCTGGTATCTCTAACCTTGAGGAAGCCTGGGTTCAGGTTTCCAGAAATTAGTCCATGAATAATTTTCTCAATTCAGTCTCAGACCCTCATAAGCCTTTGTGGGTTCAGTTCAATAAAAAATATTTGAATGGCCAGGCGGTTCAGTTCAATAAAAAATATTTGACCGGCCAGGTGCGGTGGCTCACAGCTGTTATCCCTTGTACTTTGGGAGGCCGAGGCAGGCAGATCACAAAGTCAGGAGTTGGAGGCCAGCCTGGCAAATATGGTGAAACCCTGTCTCTACTAAAAATACAAAAGTTAGCCGAGCATGGTGGCACGCGCTTATAGTCCCAGCTGCTGAGGAGGCTGAGGCAGGAGAATCCCTTGAACCCGGGAGGCGGAGGTAGGTTGCAGTGAGCCGAGATCGCACCACTGCACTCCAGCCTGGACAACAGAGTGAGACTCTGTCTCAAAAAAAAAAAAAAAAAAGTTGAACATCTACAGTGTGCCAAACACCATGCTAGGTACTAGTGACAGAGAGATGTATAAGACATGAAAGTATTCACTGCCTTATAGGGGAGACAGACACATGAAAATGTAATCACATTCTAATATGATAAGTATAATAATATACATATTTGCAAGTACTGAGAATTCTGGTAAACATCAGAGAAGGCTTCCTGGAGGAAATGATGCTTTAACAGGTTTTGAAAGGTAAATAGAAGTTTCCCAGAGAAAGTAGAGAAGAACATTCCATGTATAAGAGAATAGCAGATGCAAGAGAATGAAACAGCATGATATGTTCAGAAAAAATTCAAGTAGTTTAATACTGTGATGGAGAGCAACAGGAGATGAGACAGGAACAAGACAATTTCCCCAGCTGCTGATGTTCTTCTGTGTTGGATCACTATGACTGTCTAGAAGTATGTGGATAAGTGTTACTGTTAGGCAGTGTAGATTCCTTTTTTTTTTTTTTTTCTTTTTTAGAGACATGGAGACCTGCTCTGTTGCCCAGGCCAGAGTGCAGTGGCACAGTCATAGCTTACTGCAGCCTCAAACACCTGGGCTCGAGGGATCCTCCTTTCTCTCTCTTTCTCAGCCTCCCAAGTAGCTGGGACTACAGGCATGTGCCACCATGCTTGGCTAATCTTTAAATTTTTTAAGCGACAGGATTTCAATATATATTGCCCAGGCTTGTCTCAAATTCCTCAGGTGATCCTCCTGCCTCAGCCTTCCAAGTAGCTGGGATTACCAGCATGAGCCACAGTGCTTAGCTGCAGTTTCATTCTTTTCCTCTGCCTGCCCACCTTCTTTTAGTGTAGACCTCTAGTCTGTGGCCAGCATTCTAAAAAATATCACTTATGGTTAAAAAGCAAACATCCAAAATGGAAGTTTTCCATTTGCCTAACTGTGTCAAAATAGCTTATCAGAACTTTCCTGGTTAGACACAAAGATAATCAGATGAATATGTCAACAAATTATGCTAAGAATTCTTTGCTGCATTAAATTAAGATGGCAGGGCAGAATTAGAGCACTCGACCAGTTTATGGTTTATATAGAAGACCTGCCAAACTATTTGAGTCTTTATCGTTGCCTATTTCTTTACCAGGCTGCAACCTCTTCTGTGGTTTCTGAGTCCCTGGGCCCTTAAGCTTTGATAGCTTGTTTAAAACAAAAGCTTAATACTGTATTTTGCAATTTTTTTAAAGTGAGAGAGAGAGAAAGAGAGAGAGAGTGTGTGTGCGTAATCTCCTTGTAAACTTGGACCAAGTTTAGAGACGAGTTTAGAGACAGTTTTAGAACCATGCTTTCTTTCTCTCCCCCTCCTCACCTTCCAGTTATATATTTTCTTTTGGCTTGACTATTACAGTACTAAATTGCATAAAGCCTTAAAGATCAGGGCAGAGTTTTCGTTATTGTGGTTTCGGTACTGACTTGTATGTGCTCTACTCTGAATGCATTGTAAGCATTCAAAATTTTAAAACTCCTGTATTATCAGGAAGTATTTACAGTATTGTTTTTCCACGGTGAAATTTTCAGCAGCTCAAGCCAAACCACAATGTAGTAGGTTCATACTTTTCACTCTGTAACTTTGTCCTTCCCACCCATTTGTGAGATCCAGGGATTGTAACACTTAATGTGTAGCAAATTAGAAGATAAAAGTATTTGATATATTTTTCAAGGATTTTGTACCCATAACATCCTAATAAGAATTTAGGAAGAGAGATGAGATTGAAAAATAGAAATGTATAATGTCAACAAGAACTTAATAGGGCTGTGTGATAATTATTTTGTTTTAAAAAGAACCTTTTCTTGCTTTGTTAAGAAATAAAGTTATCCCTTTGGGGACTTTAATGTTACCCCAGCTAAGTGGCTACATCTGGAAAGTAGAATACTAAAAGGTCTACCATTAGGCAAGAGCAGTGGAGAAAGCAATTAGCCAAGTAACTGACACAGGACCAGGCCTGGCTGAATTGCTGCTGGGTTTTCTCTGCCTACTAGGCACTGGTCCTTTAAAGTGTGTTGAGCATTTAATCCATCCAAGTAAGTAGCTGCCATCTAAGGAAAGATGATGGATCTGTCCTTGTTAATGCTTAAGCATAGTTCCCGAGAGTGCCCTGGAGTTTGATAAAAAGCCAAACAGGCCAGACGCGGTGGCTCACGCCTGTAATCCTAGCACTTTGGGAGGCTGAGGCACGGGGATCACCTGAGATCAGGAGTTCAAGACCGGCCTGGCCAAGATAGAGAAACCCCGTCTCTAATAAAAATACAAAATTAGCTAGGCATGGTGGTACATGCCTGTAATCCCAGCTACTCGGGAGGCTGAGGTAGGAGAATCGCTTGAACCCAGGAGGTAGAGGTTGCTGTGAGCCGAGATCCTGCCATTGCACTCCAGTCTGGGCAACAAGAGTGAAACTCTGTCTCAAAAAAAAAAAAAAAAAAAAGCCAAACATTAGGTATTTAGGAAGAGGGGCAGTGAGGAACAAGAAAGTATGTTATTCCAGGCCAGGGTGTCGTGGCTCATGCCTGTAATCCCAGCACTTAGGGAGGCAGAGGTGGGTGGATCACCTGAAGTCAGGAATTTGAGACCAGCCTGACCAACATGGTGAAACCCCGTCTCTACTAAAAATACAAAAATTCACTGGGTGTGGTGGCACGCACCTGTAGTCCCAGCTACTTGGGAGGCTGAGGCAGAGAATTGCTTGAACCCGGGAGGCAGAGGCTGTGGTGAGCCAAGGTCATGCCACTGCACTCTAGCCTGGGCAACAGAGCGAGACTCCGTCTCAAAAAAAAAAAAAGAAAATATGTTACTCCAATCTAAAACTCCATTCTTTAGTGAGGAGTGATCTTTAACTGCCTCAGTTTCCAAAGCAGCATTATAAGGTGCCACTCTCTTACCATCTTGTTCTTCCCAGAAGCCCAGTGTATAGCCATTGTTTCTAAGGAAACTTGGGGCAATAGGTGATGATGAGATAGAATTTATTTGGTATATTATGTGAAAAAGAAAAGAGAATTCTGCACTAAGATGCAACTGATAAATATTCATGAAGATGTAGAATAAAATACTTTCTTGTATATTCCATTTCTAAGTTCGTTAGATAGAAAATGAAGCAGAATCTATACATACTGAAAATCATATATTGGTTAGGAATGGTTTCAGATGCAAATACCTAACAGTAGCTTAAAACTTTGTGAACACAGGCCGGGCACAATGGCTCACACCTGTAATCCCAGCACTTAGGGAGGCAAAGGTGGGTGGATCACGAGGTCAGGAGTTGGAGACTATCCTGGCCAACATGGTGAAACCCTGTCTGTACTAAAAATACAAAAATTAGCTGGGCATGGTGGCACGTGCCTGTAATCCCAGCTACTCAGGAAGTTGAGGCAGGAGAATCGCTTGAACCAGGGAGGCGGAGGTTGCAGTGAGCCGAGATCATGCCATTGCACTCCAGCCTGGGCAACAGAGCACGACTCAAAACAAACAAAACAAAACTGTGTCAACACTTATAACACAAGGTGTCTAGAATTAGGACTATTTCAGCAGCTAAGCAAGTTTATCAAGGACCTAGGTTCTTTCTCTCTGCTGTACCATTTTTAGCTTTTACCTTTTAATCCTCATGCCTGTTGCTTCACTATCAGAGGATGGGAAAGAAATAAGGGGCAGGTAGCATCAGGAACTCTCTTGTTCTGGCTTTCCCTTTTATAAGGAGACAAAAGCCTTACTCAGAAGTGCCATCCTCCACCCACCCCACGGTGGATTTCATTGTCTTATTGGCCTGAACTGTGTGACAGGTTTAATACCAGCTGCATAGGAAAAAGGAATATCTCGCTTTTCAGCCTTTATAGTGAGAGGCAAGCAAGAGAAAATGGTTGAAAAATGGGTGTTGGGTTAAGAAACCAATAATGTCTTCCTCAAACCTATTGCCCCCTCCCTTTCACTGCCTTACTCTCCCTTCTCCTAAGCAATCCAGTTATACAAGTCATTAATTGACAACAATCTTCTCAGGACTGATAGTTTATAGTTTATAGCTAATATACTTTGGCTGTATCCCCACCTAAATCTCACCTTGAATTGTAATAATCCCCATGTGTTGTGGGAGGGACCTAGTGGGAAGTAAATGAATCATGAGGAGCAGGTTTTTCCCATGCTGCTCTCGTGATAGTGAATAAATCTCACTAGATCTGATGGTTTTATAAAGGGGAGTTCCCCTGCACATACACTTCTTGCCTACCGCCATGTAAGATGTGACTCTGCTTCTCCTATGGCTTCTGCCATGATTGTGAGACCTCCCCAGCCATGTGGAACTGCGAGTCCATTAAACCTCTTTCCTCTGTAAATTACCCAGTCTTGGGTATGTCGTTATTAGCAGCGTGAGAACAGGCTAATACAATAGCCTTATTGAAATAAGTCATAAGAGTACTATTAAAAAGAGAAGGGGGCCAGACACAGGGCCTCACGCCTGTAATCCCAGCACTTTGGGAGGCTGAGGCGGGTGGATCACTTGAGGTCAGGAGTTCGAGACCAGCCTGGCCAACATGGTGAAACCCCATCTCTACTAAAACTATAAAAATTATCCGGGTGTGGTGGCATACACCTGTAATCCCAGCTGCTCAGGAGGCCGAAACACGAGAATCACTTCAACCTGGGAGGCAGAAGTTGCAGTGAGCCAAGATCATGCCACTATACTCCAGTCTGGGTGATGAAGTAAGACTCTGTCCCCCCTCCCCCCCCAAAAAAAAGAGCACGAGAGAAGAGCGAGCAAAGAATTATACTTTGGTTTGACTGTGGTGTTTAGGAATCTCATAGCAGAAACTGAGATGACTAAGACTTTGGCTAAAGTGTATCTATACCTATCATGAGGTTATATTTCTCAATCCCATCAAATAATAAGTAACATTTGAAAACAAACAAACAAAACTAATCTTTTTTAACCCAAACTGATAAGAAATTCTGTTTGCCAGCCTCTTTCCTACATTGCCCAGTCCCTGATGGAGTTGGCCTAAATGACCTTTGGAGCTCAGTTTCCTTTTTGCTGTGATTTATTGGGCACCTGCAACTTACTTGGCAAAAGACGTGACCCATGGGGCTCATGAATTTTCACATTTGTCAGGAGGAAGGAACAAGGAACCAAAATAGAAGCAAGTGTTGCAGTATGGCTGAGTACTTAAAACTTAGGATACTTAGAGTAATAGTTATACCATTGGTCTGTATAATGTAAAACAGAGGTGTACAATCTTTTGGCTTTCCTGGGCCACATTGGAAGAAGACTTGTCTTGGGCCACATGTAAAAATATACTAACACTAACGATAGCTGATGAACTAAACAAAAACAAAATTGCCAAAAAATCTGATAATGTTTTAAGAAAGCTTACAGATTTGTGTTGGGCCATGTTGAGAGCCATTCTGGGCTGCATGTGGTCTGCAGGCCGAAGGTTGGACAAGTTTGATGTAGAATAATAATGCATTGATATTAAACCCAGATCATAACAATGAAGACCCAACAACTCAGTGTTGACTATGGGTTTAATATTCTTGTTCTGTTCCCCTCTAACTAGTTTGTTGATTGGATTGTAATATACTTTTCCTTTTGTCAGATACTGGAGTGTACAGTTTTTTAAAGGAGGAATCCAGTGCTTGACACTGTTTGGCACCTATGAGATGCTCATATTCTCCCTGTAAAATTCAAATAATTGGGACCTTAAAAGAAAATGCTCAGAAAGATGGGGTTACAATTGCCACTAGTGGTTTGGGGAGTGAAGAAGGAACTTAAAAGGGAATGGCTTATAAATTCACATTTTTTTGCACGGGGTATTTTAGTTTAGTTTAGTTTATATTTTGAAACAGAGTCTTGCTCTGTCGCCCAGGCTGGAATGTAGTTGTGCGATCTCAGCTCACTGCAACCTCCACCTCCTGGGTTCAAGTGGTTCTTGTGCCTCAGCCACCCAAGTAACTGGGATTATCAGGCATGCACCACCACATCCAGCTAATTTTTATATTTTTAGTAGAGACAGGGTTTTGCCATGTTGGCCATACTGGTCTCAAACTCCTAGCCTCAAGTGATCTGCCCACCTCAGCCTCCCAAAGTGCTGGATTACAGGTGTGAGCCACCGCATCTGGCCACACAGGGCATTTTAATTGGTAATAAAATTCAGAGCTGGAATCAGATACCCTAAGAAAGTGAATTAACCCACAAAGACCATGGCACCAGTGTCCTTTCATACAACAGTGATGTAACTCTAGCATACTGTAATTGTCTTAGGTACCTTTCTATAAGAAAGGGAATAAAAAGTATCAAAAAAAAGTAGGGAAGAGGATACACTAATTCTCACTGATTTGAAAAGTGAAATTTACTTTGCAAATGGAGTTGGAAAGCCATCAGATCTTTCTGAAAGTGTGCCATGTTAAGGTCTGAGAATACAAGAGTGATAAAGCTTCTCAACAGTTACTCTCATGTCACTATATAAAATTGACCCAATCAATGAAGCAAGGATTTATTGAGTACCAAACTGGGCAAGCCCAGAGGTGGGGCAGGTGAGAAGGATAAAAAATAAGTGTGAGACATGTTTTTAACCCTCTAGTAGTTTACAGTCTACTTTGTTTGAGACAGCCTTGTTCTGTTGCCCAGGCTGGAATGCGATGGTGCAATCTTGGCTCACTGCAACGTCTGCTTCCAGTTCAAGTGATCCTCCCACCCCAGCCTTCCTAGTTGGGACTACAGGCACATACCACCACACCTGGCTAATTTTTTTTTTTATTTTTTATTTTTATTTTTATTTTGGTAGAGCTGGGGTTTCACCTTGTTGCCCAGACTGGTCTCAAACTCTTGGGGTCAAGCAGTTCTCCCTCCTCAGCCTTCCAGAGCGCCGGGATTACAAGTGTGAGCCACTGCGCCTCCCATACTGTCTACTTTAAAAAGATAAAAACAGGCCGGGCACAGCGGCTCACGCCTGTAATTCCAGCACTTTGGGAGGCCGAGGCGGGTGGATCACCTGAGGTCGGGAGTTCGAGACCAGCCTAACCAACATGGAGAAACCCCGTCTCTACTAAAAATACAAAATTAGCTGAGCCTGGTGGCACATGCCTATAATCCCAGCTACTAGGGAGGCTGAGGCAGGAGAATTGCTTGAACCTGGGAGGCGGAGGTTGCGGTGAGCCGAGATCGTGCCATTGCACTCCAGCCTGGGCAACAAGAGTGAAACTCCGCCTCAAAAAAAAAAGATAAAAACTGAGACCGTATAGCCTAAAATTCTATATATATAATTTATAAATAAATTTCCATTTGAATACTATACAAGTTCAAGAAAGATCAATCACTGAAGATTGGAATCATTAGAGAAACTTTCAAAAAGCTATTGGATTTTAACTGCGTCTAGAAAAATGGTAGGATTCCAATAAACGATGGAGAGAGGAATGCATGTCAAGGAACATGGGAATGTGCGTGGTGGCACAAAATTGAAAACAAGTAGGCTTTGCAGATCAGTAAGAGACTGACCCCGGTAGAAAGTGTTAGTAGAAGAATAGGAGAAAATAAAATCATAAACAAGGACAAGAGGACAGAAAGGTAATGTATTTTACATTCCTTTAAAATGTCCTTTGGGAATGATTTCAAACCCACCCCACCCCCAGAGTCAAATCCTTCCTCATGATTTAAATCTGCGTTGCTGCCATTTTGTCTTTTTCCTGTTGTTACAATTTTTGAAATTCTATTTGTTTCTTACTCTGATCTTCTTGCATCCTTGCGTTAGGGTATTCTTGGTCCTGTCTGGGCCCAGCCTCTGGTTCTGTAGGAAAAAGTTGGTGTTTAAGATAGATACCAATTGTCCTTTTGGATATGGACAATGAGATTTGTCCCACCATTGCACACATGGGCGAAAGTTTTTTTTTGTTTTTGTTTTTTTTTTTTTTTTGAGATGAAGTCTCGCTCTTGTCCCCCAGGCTGGAGTGCAGTGGCACGATCTCGGCTCACTGCAACATCCGCTTCCCGGGTTCAAGCAATTCTCCTGCCATTGCCTCCCAAGTAGCTGGGATTACAGGTGCGTACCACCACACCCAGCTAATTTTTTTGTTTTTTAAGTAGAGACAGGGTTTCACCATGTTGGCCAGGCTGGTCTTGAATTCGTGACCTCAGGTGATCCACGCACCTCGGCCTCTCAAAGTGCTAGGATTACAGGCGTGAGGCACTGCGCCCGGCCCACATGGGCAAAAGTTTTGTAGGTTGGGGTTTCTTTGTAACACTTTAGTGAGACATGCTAGTTGGCATTTATTCAACAAATATTAAGCACCTACTGTGTACAGATACTTTTCTAGGTGCTTGGGATTTGTCCATAAACAAGCAAATGGAGAGATTCTTGTTCTTGAGGAGCTTACATTCTAGTAGCAGCGTGGCAGCTAGACCAACTATCAAATAATATCTCTGCTTTCAAAATTCCTTTTCTTTATACAGTGGACTTATTTGTTAAACTGTCAGAATCTTTAAGATATTCCAACAGCCTTCCCAAAACAGAAAATTCCTCAATCCATAGACAAATGAATTTACCTTAGGTACAGTCTGGTGGGTTGTCCCCGCCCCTCTGTTCAGTTTGTCCTCCTTCATTCCCCTGACAACATTTTATCTTTGAGTATTTTGGGGGAAAGTTTTCTGTTCTTGTTTTTCCTCTATAAATTATCTTGCTCACACATGCAGCATATGAGCTACTGTTGCTGTGGTTGTATTTATTTGTTGAACAATCCTGTACTTTGAAATGATTCATTTAAGAGCCATGAAACATTCAAAGTAGGATGTGTGACTCACTTAGCAAACAGCAGCATCTTTCTTTTTCCTATTTATTTATTTATTTATTGCCCATCATTGGCTAAACATCTTGAAGTAGAGAGCAGGAGCCTAGGACTGACCAAGGTAGAAATGAAAGTTATGTTGGCCGGGCGCGGTGGCTCAAGCCTGTAATCCCAGCACCTTGGGAGGCC
>NW_012104410.1:184601-198393 GCF_000951045.1 Mandrillus leucophaeus | reverse complement strand
GGCCACTGCACTCTAGCCTGGGCGACAGAGCCAGACTCCGTCTCAAAAAAAAAAAAAAAAAAAAAAAAAGCCCCAGTATAGATACTGAACTAAAAGAAGCACTGCCAAACCCAGAAACTTTGGAGAAAAGGGGTAGTTAAGTTTCAGCATAAATTACTTTTCAGACTATCACAAATGTAAACTCTGTTCCTTGTATTATTTCTTGATAGTTTAGGCACTCTGGGCTCATTTCCTAATAACTAAAGAGTTCTGATTGTCTCCTTCACCCAGTCTACTCTTCTAAAACAAGGAAAGGGACATGAATTCATCATAGGTCAGGATATTAAGAGCGTTTTTAAATGTGAGGCAAATCCTCATGAAAACGGGTGCTGTGGTGGCCAAAAGCAACATTTCAGGAATGTATCTGGCTAGGATTTGAGTGCATATTTCAGAGAAATTTCATTGGTCACAATGCTTTACCAAGGATTTAGCTTGAAACTGTTACATTCCTAATCCCTCTATGCTTTGCCTGACTCAAAGTCAAAAGGCAAAAATTTAATTTTACTTTGGCCTTATGTCTCATTTGCCCTGAGCCTTCTTTTCAGGTCTGTTCAGTGCTGCTTTTTCAAAATACGTCTAGAGAATAGGTTAAATGAGATTAGGAAAAGAACTGCAGTATGTCTAGGCATTTACTTGTTTAGAATTATCCTGAAAAAAAAAAAAAAAAGTTACTTTTTTACTATAATACCCGTCTCTCTTGAAATTTAAAAAAGTAAAGAGGAGGCTGGGCGCGGTGGCTCGTGCCTGTAATCCCAGCACTTTGGGAGACCAAGGCAGGTGGATCACGAGGTCAGGAGTTCAAGACCAGTCTGGCCAACATGGTGAAACCCCATCTCTACTAAAAATACAAAAAATTAGCTGGGCATGGTGGCACGTGCCTGTAATTCCAGCTACTCGGGAGGCTGAGGCAGAAGAATCACTTGAACCTGGGAGGCGGAGGTTGCCGTGAGCCAAGATCACACCATTGCACTCCAGCCTGGGCAGCAAGAGCGAAACTCCATCTCAATAAATAGATATATAAATAAAATTTTTAAAAAGTAAAGAGGAGGGAACTAGTTGAATATGTGCTGTGTGTCCAAGGTACTGTACTGTTTTATATAATTATTTCATTTAAAAGCTTAAGAAAACGGGTACATGGGAGGCTTCTGTGATGTCTGAAATGTTTCATGTGTTGAACTGGGTAGTGATTACACAGGTATATGCAAATATAAAAATTAAACATTCATTGAGATGTACACTAAAGATTTATGCATTTTCTTTTTTTTTCTTTTTTTTTTTGAGATAGAGTCTCACTCTGTCGCCCAGTCTGGAGCACAGTGGCATGATCTTGGCTCACTGCAACCTCTGCCTCCCAGGTTCAAGCGATTCTCGTGCCTCAGCCTCCCGAGTAGCTGGGACTACAGGAACGTGCCTCCACACCGAGCTAATTTTTGTATTTCTCGTAGAGACAGGATTTCACTGTGTTGGCCAGGCTCGTCTCAATCTCCTGACCTCAAGTGATCTGCCCACCTCTGCCTTCCTAAGTGCTGGGATTAAGGGTGTGAGCCCCTGCACCCAGCCCATTTTCTGTATTTTATACCTCAGTGTTAAAAGGGCCAGGCATGGTGGCTCATGCCTATAATCCCAGCACTTTGGGAGGCTGAGGCAGGAGGATTGCTTTTGAGCCCAGGAATTCAAGATCAGCCTGGGCAACGTAATGGGACTCCCATCTCTAAAAAAAGAGAAAAGAAAGAAAAAGAAAAAAGTAAAAAAATCTTAAGACTTTACTCATTGAGATTTATTCCTTCTTTACAGTTTCCACCATCTGTGTTCTCCAGGCCATTCCTTTTTTTTTTTTTTTTAAATAGAGACAAGGTCTGATGATGTTGCCCAGGCTGGTCTTGAACTCTTGGGCTCAAGCCATCCTCCCGCCTCAGCCTCCCAGAGTGTTGGGATAACAGGTGTGAGCCACTGCACCCAGCCCATCCTGACTCTTTACTGAGCTCTATTCATTTAATAAGTTTGTGAGGAGGAAGGATTCTAGATTCTCCTATTACAGAAGGATAGGTGAGAGTAAAACTTACTAAAAATGGAAAGAGTTTTTACCAAAGATGTCCCATGGAAAGTTAACTGTTAATAGGAAACTACTTTCCCTGTCCATTCTGGAGGTAGTATCAGTTTTCAGATTGACTTCTTCATAGTCCTGACATTCTATTTTATGCTTCTTAGTATTTCTTAAATGAAAAGAATCTTCTTTCTCGCTTTTTTTCTTCATAAGGGAGTAAAAATCAAAAGTACCTAAAATTGTTTTGATTAGCTTCTTTTATATTATCTCTTTGTTACTAACAAGGCAGTGCATAAGAATTCCGTTCAGTCTGTTCTCCCAAATACAGTGCCTTCTGTCTCCATCTTCCTAATTTCCCTATCCTAAGTATTTGCAGATCTGGAGTCCATCAGCCATTTTATAAAATGAGGCTGGAAGTTTTTTGCCTGTGCTTTTTTTCTTCCAAGTTTCAGGTCTAAAAACATGTGTTGGCAGTTTGGAAAAGGAAACTAAAAAGCAGCTTTTTTTCTATTTCTTTTTGTCTTCCCCTGTTACTCTGTAGCAGGTTTCTCAACAAACACAACTAATATTTTGAGTTATGCAATTCTTTGTTTTGAGAGGCTGTCCTGTGCACCATACAATATTTATGAGCATCTCAGGCCTCTACCTTCTAGAGGCCAGTAGCATCCTCCCAGTTGTGACAAACAAACATTGTCAGATGTCCCATGGGGGACAGAGTTGCCTCTGGTTGAGAACCACTGCCACATACTATAAACTGCATTTAAAGAAAATGGATTTAGGAGGAAGATTTAAGATTGGTACATGATTAAAATTCCCGTGGGATCTTGGAGCATATTATCTAGATTAGAGCTGTCCAAAAGAAATATAATGCAAACCACAAATGTGAGCCACATATGTAAGTTTTAATTTTCTAGTAGCTACATTAAAAAGTGTAAGTAAACAAGTGAAACTAATTGTAATAATATATTTTATTTAACTTGGTATATCCAAAATAGTATCATTTTGACACGTAATCAACATAAAAATTATTAACAAGATATTTTACTAAGCCTTTGAAATCCAGTGCGTTTTTTCAGTACATTTCAATTCAGACTAGCCACATTGCAAGTACTCAATAGCTATGTGTGGCTAGTCGCTACCATATCGGATAGTGCAGATCTAGATGATCTTAGTCTCCAGATGGGGGTGCAAATTAGTCTTGGCATAAAGGAGAGAAACTGTCCTGATTTTGTATTAAGCCTTCTGCTGCCTTGGAGATGGTTATTATATTTACCCTACAGTGAGGGCGAGTGTGTTCCCTGAGTGAGTGGCTATTTGTCAAAACCTTAGACATAGGTAATGCCAAAGAACAAAGAAAGATCCTTTAAGGGTATTAACAAATGAGGGGCTGGGCACGGTGGCTCACACCTGTAAATCCCCACACTTTTAGAAGCCAAGGCTGGCAGATCACTTGGGCTCAGGAGTTCAAGACCAGCCTGGGCAACATGGTGAAACCCTGTCTCTACAAAGAATACAAACATTGCCCGAACATGGTGGTGCATGCCTGTAGTCCCAGCTACTCGGTAGGCTGGGGTGGGAGGATTGCTTAAGTCTAGAGGGCGGAGGTTGAAGTGAGCCAAGATTGTGCCCCTGCACTCCAGCCTGGGCAACAGAGCAAGACCCTGTCTCAAACAAACAATAAAACAAACAAATGAGGGAACTAGATTTTTTAATGGGGAGTAATTTAAAAAGGAAATATTTTGGGGAGTCCCTTCACCCATTTTAATTCAAAAGAATATACTTTTATTTAGGTCAAGATTTTTATCACTTAATAACACTTTAGCTATTTTTAGTCAGGCACAATGGTGTGCGCTTATAGTTCCAGCTACTCAGGAAGGTGAGGCAGGAGACTCATTTGAGCCCAGGAGTTCAGGAACAGCCTGGGCAACAAAATGAGATCCCATCTTACTAAAAAATACTATGATAATAATTTTAGCTATTTTAATTGAGAAATTGCTTTCAGAAGGATGATTTCCTAAGCATGAAGTGTATGACTAATCTAGAGAATTTCTTTTTTTCTTATGGGGGTCCATCCCACCCTTCCCTTGCCATAAGTGGGGGCACACCAAGCACCCACAGCCCCCTGGCTTAGGCCCACTCACCCCAGCTGTGGCCAAGGACAGGAGAACTGGGACTCAGTATTCTAGAGAATTTCTGAAGTGTTAACTCTTAATAAATGAGAGAAAATATAAGGACTATGTAAACATAGCCAGATTAGCAATCACTTTGGGGTTTTTTTGTTTTTTTGAGACACAGTCTTGTTTGTGTTGCCCAGACTGGAGTGCAATGGCATGATCTTGGTTCACTGCAACCTCCACCTCCTGGGTTCAAGCCATTCTGCACCTGGCCTGGTGATCACTTTGACAGAAAGCGTCAGTAAACTTTTATTCTCCCTCTAGGCATTTAAGATAAGAATTGTGTTAGAAATAGGTTTCACCATGTTGCCCTGGCTGGTCTCGAACTCCTGCACTCAAGTGATCCACCTGCCTTGGCCTCCCAATGTGCTAGGGTTACAGGCATGCGCCACCATGCCCAGCCTAGAGTAATATTTTTAAATTCATGAAATACATAGGATTACAAAGGAAACTAATGATATTATAATATGGTTTTCAAAAATATATGAGAAAAAGGCCGGGCCACTGCACCGGCCAACATAAGTACATTTTGAAAACTTACAGCCCTGCATAATCTACTACTTGTCATATCCCCTTAAAATTATATTTTTTGACTGGGTACAGTGGCTCACACCTGTAATTCCAGCATTTTGGGAGGCCAAGGTGGGCGGATCACCTGAGGTCGGGAGTTCAAGACCGGCCTGGCCAACATGGTGAAACCCCGTCTCTACTAAAAATACAAAAATTAGCCAAGTGTGGTAGCAGGCACCTGTAATCCTAACTATACAGGAGGCTGAGACAGGAGAATCACTTAAACCTGGGAGGCGGAGGTTGCAGCGAGCCGAGATTGTGACATTGGACTCCAGCCTGGGCAACAAGAGCGAAACTCTGTCTCAAAAAAAAAAAAAAAAAAAAAAAGGTGTGCTATGGCTCACACCTATAATCCCTGCACTTCGGAAGGCTAAGGCAGGTGGATCACCTGAGGTCGGGAGTTCGAGACCAGCCTGACTAATATGTAGAAACCCCTTCTGTATCAAAAATACAAAATTAGCCAGGCATGGTGGCGCATGCCTGTAATCCCAGCTACTTGGGATGCTGAAGCAGGAGAATCACTTGAACTCGGGAGACGGAGGTTGCTGTGAGCTGAGATCGCGCCATTGCACCACTGCACTCCAGCCTGGGCAACTGAGCAAGACTCCACCTCACACACACACACACACACTCTATATGTCTCACACACACACACACACTATATAGTGTGTGTGTGTGTGTGACGTATATGTGTGTGTATGTATATGTGTGTGTATATATGTATATGTGTGTGTGTATATATGTGTATGTACATGTATATATACATACACTATTCCCTCCTTCCCCCAAACTCTCACTTTTTTTTTTTGAAATGGAGTTTCACTGTTGTTGCCCAGGCTGGAGTGCAGTGGCGCAGTCTTGGCTCACTGCAACCTCCTCCTCCCTGTTTCAAGCAATTCTCCTGCCTCAGCCCCAGTGCCCCACGTAGCTAGGAGTATAGGCACGTGACACCTTGCCCGGCTAATTCTATATTTTTAGTAGAGATGGAGTTTTACCATGTTGGCCAGTCTGGTCTCGAACTCCTGACCTCAGGTGATCCACCTGCCTCAGCCTCCCAAAGTGCTGGGATTACAAGCATGAGCCACCGCACCTGGCCACTTTTTTCTTACGGAAACATCTGTAACTGAAAAAGATGGTGCCTGGAGTTTACCAACAATAGAGAAAACTAAAGTTCTTGGCTAAATTTTACCACATTTTATTCAGTTTTGTCCTAGATCAATCAGAAACCCACTGAGGCTTTTTTTTTTTTTTTAAAAAACAGGATCTTGCTCTGTCGCCCAGGCTGGAGCTCAGTGGTGGGAATCTTGGCTCCCTGCAAACTCCACCTCCCGGGTTCAAGCAATTCTCATGCCTCAGTCTCCCAAGTAGCTGGGATTACAGGCACCCACCACCATGCCCAGCTAATTTTTGTGTTTTTTGTAGAGATGGGGTTTCGCCATGTTGGTCATGCTGGTCTCAAACTCCTTACCTCAAGTGATCCACCCGCCTAGACCTCCCAAAGTGCTGAGATTACAGGAGTGAGCCACCACTCCTTTTTTGAGAAAGGATCTCACTGGAGTACGGTGATGTAACCACGGCTCGCTACAGCCTTGACCTCCTGGGCTCAAGTGATTTCCCCCACCTCAGCCTCTTGAGTAGCTGGAACTACAGGTGAGCATCACCACACCCAGCTAATTTAAAAATTTTCTGTGGCGGGCATGGTGGCTCATGCCTGTAATCCCAGCACTTTGGAAGCCCGAGGTGAGTGTATCACCTGAGGTCAGGAGTTCAAGACCAGCCTGACCAATATGGTGAAACCCCGTCTCTACTGAAAATACAAAAATTGGCCAGGCACAGTGGCTCATGCCTGTAATCCCAGCACTTTGGGAGGCTGAGGCGAGCGGATCACGAGGTCAGGAGATTGAGACCATCTTGGCTAACGTTAACGGTGAAACCCCGTCTCTAGTGAAAATACAAAAAAATTAGCCCAGCGTGGTGGCGGGCACCTGTAGTCCCAGCTACTCAGGAGGCTGAGGCAGGAGAATGGAGTGAACCCAGGAGGGAGAGCCTGCAGTGAGCCGAGATCGCGCCACTGCACTCCAGCCTGGGTGACAGAGCAAGACTCTGTCTCAAAAAAAAAAAAAAAACTACAAAAATTAACCGGGAATGGTGGCATGCGCCTATAGTCCCAGCTACTCAGGAGGCTGAGACAGGAGAATTGCTTACACCTAGGCAGCAGAGGTTGCAGTGAGCGGAGATTGCGCCACTGCACTCCAGCCTGGGCAACAGAGCAAGACTCCATCTCAAAAATAAATGAATAAATAAAAATAAAAAATGTTTGTATAGAAATAGGGTTTTGCCAGATTACCCAGTCTGGTGTTGAACTCCTGGGCTCAAGCAGTCTGTCCACCTCAGCCTCCCAAAGTGCTGCAATTAAAGGCATGAGCCATCGCGCCCAGCCTAGGATTTTGGATCTTAAATTGGCTTTAGTTGTAAATTCAGGTAAATAAAGTAGTAGAAACAGTTTGGTGTTGCTTTCCTGACAGGTAGAAGCTGGATGGGGCCAACTCCTGTGTATTTTGTTTGCAGTCAAGAAGAGCTGTGGAAAAGAAGGCTAAACGTATAGTATTTGGTGAGAAGTATACACGTGATGAAGAAAGTAAAAAGAGAGGACTAACCAGTCACCATTTTTAGAAGCAAAAAGGCAAATAGAACCATGTTTCAGAGCCTCACTGTGAAGGAGCTGTGGAAAACTGCAGCATCCAGGCTGTAACTGTGTTGCAGGCATGTTTTAATGAAGGAATATGGCCAGGAGCCTCAAAGGGACTTTTGAGAATATTATTTTTTTGAATTACGGCTGTTCATCTGTTCCCTTCACTCTCCCCCTTTTAAGAAGGGATTGGAGCATAAATTATTGTCCAGTAATCCTATTATACTTAGTCATAAACTAGATAGACTTAGCCCACTTTTCTTCATTGTCCTTTCACCCAAATCCCAAACAAATAAAATCTCTATACCATCTCCCTTTCTCTTCCCTCATCCTACCTACAGGCTCCTCCCTACCCCTAAAAAAATATTTTTTGCTGGCATTTTTATTCTACCATTATATAGTCATCAGCATTGTACTGGCCTTTTTATGGCTGATGGAGCCCAGGCGGGCTGCCCGATGAGGGGAGACAGCATTTGGCCGATGGGGCTGGTATGTGCCATTACTGGCCATTGGGCCTTGGTCCTCTACAGCTCCATCCTGGCTCATTAAAACTCTGAGCCAAATAGCCATGCAGGCGCCTGCTGCAGCACTGTAGGGGCCAAGAAGTTAAATGGTTCTCCTAATCCTGCATAATTTATCTCCCTGTTAGCCCCCTCATAAAAGAGTCCAATTCAGCCCTACCATGGAGGGCTTCATTCTCAATTTCCTGTTTTTGTGATGGCCAACTAGTGCCCAGCCCTTCCCTTTTCTCTTTATTATTATTATTATTAAAAATTGTTTCCCTTTGTTCAATACGAGTTTGCCTTAATGTTTTTTTCATTTGGAGCCTCCTGTTTGGACCCCACTTCACCAACAATCTGTCCACTTCTGTTGTTTGGACCTGATATTACAGAGCAGTTGGTGGTGTGGTCTTCCCCCTCTCCTCTTCTCCCTGCCCTCCAGCATCCTTTTTTCTCCATCTTTTCTCCTATTCCAGTGTTTTCTCCCTCTTCAGTTCTTCTTTCCAGGGACCAATCTCATTGCAAGATGTTTGGTAGGACATTTTAAAAGGGCACTGAATCAGGTTTTTGTTTTTTCACATCTCCATTTCTGTTTCGTTTCAGAGATTTACAAACGAGGACCACCTGGCAGTTCATAAACACAAGCATGAGATGACATTGAAATTTGGCCCAGCCCGAACTGACTCAGTCATCATTGCAGGTATTTGCTGCCCCAAAAGCCACGTGCCTTGATATCACCAGGCAGTTAAGATTAATACCAGAGACCAGATGTGCTGGGAGCTGTACTCCCTTTCTCCCATTAAGAGCCCTTGTGTGATCTACATTTAATCAGGAAAAAGGAACACTAAAAGCTCCCAAGTTTCTATTGTACCCTCCACTCTGTTTTTAATAACAAGATTGTGTTCTGTGGTTTTTGAGGGTAGGTGTGTTGAGTTTTCCTCTCAGTTTTTTTCAGTCTATTACCGTCTTACTTTCTGTTTATTAAGACTTTGAAAGATTTACAGACAAAAGATGCCTTTGACATTTTCCCTACCCACAGCAAAGGGGTGAACAAAAGAATGCAAAAAAAAGCCAACCTAGCCTGGTTGCTTCTCTTCCACTGGGTGTCAGCTTTCCTCCAGCAGGCAGATTGTCAGTTCATAAATTCAACTTCCCTTGTGAACCCAGACACCACTGAGGGCACATTTCCAAAGCTCAAACAAGACATTTAGTCAGTGAGACTTTTCTAAGCCAATTTGGGTGACCTGGAACCTCTCAGCAGTTGTTTTAGATACTGTCTTGCTTGTATATGCCATTCTCAAGGGAGCCCTCTTAGCAACTGCTCTCAAACCAGGCAGCAATTCTGCTGTACCATTTTTAGCCAGACAGACATACAAACCAAAGTGAGCTTTTTCTTTTGATCTATGAGAGGTTCTGATTTACCTCAATCTAAGCAAGCTTAACTCAATATTTAATTCCTAGGGTATTTAGTTGGTGGTTATTACATTAGTTAATAACTCAGATAAGACAGAGTTTCTCTAAGTATTACTGGCCAAAATGCTACCATAGACACGGAGAAAGACAGAACTTCCTCATCATACTTCTATACATGATGAAAGGGACTTGCCACTTGCCTTTACAGGCCTCCTATTCCTCCTTAATTCAGCAGATATTTATTTCATGTCTACTATATACACCAGGCACGTTTGCTAGGAGCTTGTAGATTTGTAATCCTTAGGAAAAGGACATAAATGGGAACACTGTCATCAATGATCCTTAAGAAAACCTGGGGGAAGGTCAGGTGTGGTGGCTCATGCATGTAATCCCAATGCTTTGGGAGGCCAAGGCAGGAGGATTGCCTGAGACTAGGAGTTCGAGTCTCTACAAAATATGTTTAAAAATTAGCTAAATGTGATGATACATGGCTATAGTCCTATCTACTTGGGAGGCTGAGGTGGGAAGATTGCTTGTGCCCAGGAGTTTGAGGTTATAGTGTGCTATGACCATGCTACTGCACTCTGGCCTAGACCACAAAGCAAGACCCTGTCTCTAAAAACAAAAGGGAAACCTGGGGGAAATCTTAGGGAATAGTGGATAGGGTATACATATAGGTAAGACATAATTAATTCAGGGCATATATTCATTAAAAAAATTGTATTTACAGACAAGTATAAGTGAATACTACAAACAATATGAATACTAAATGAGCTAATGTTAAGTAGAATTAATCAGAAGAAGTTTATTTGAGAGGTAAATTTGGGGCAAGGTTATAAAGTTGGAGAGGTTATTCCAAATGGGTGGAAGGGTCTACACCAAGTCTCCAGGGGTGGTAAGAGAAGTCGCTCCAGGATGGTCTCAAGGAGGAAATGTGTTCTCCTGTTACTATTTGCTTTCAGTTCTGGAATGCTCATCTTGTTGCACATGACTTCAGCTATCATATATCTATGCTGGTAATTCTCACATCTCCACTTAAGACCTGGTGTGTCATATGTATCCCAACCCCTTATGTGAACATTTTTACTTGGCTGTCTTTCAAGTCTTTATGTCAGTGACTGAACTTAACCTCCTTGTCTCCTAAACCAGCTCCTTCTCCTTTGTTATTCATTAGTATCTCAAAATCGTGAGTTGTTTTATTCTTCAAATTCTTTCTATTCTATTCCTTCCTATTCTCCCTACCATCACTTTCTTTATGCTTGGATTCCTCTAAAGTCTCCTAGCTGGCCTCCTTGATTAGTCTCTCATTCTAATCCATGTTGCATACATACTATTGAAAAGCCAGTCAAATTCTACTCTTCTAGTCAAGTCAAAAATCTATCATTATTTTCCTATTTTCTCTTTATTTATATTTATTTATTTATTTATTTATTTATTTATTTATTTTTTGAGATGGGGGTCTCACTCTGTCACCCAGACTGGGGTACAGTGGTGTGATCCTGGCTCACTGCAACCTCCCCTTCCCAGGCTCAAGCAATTCTCCTGCCTCTGTCTCCTGAGTAGCTGGGATTATAAGCGCATGCCACTACCGCTCGGCTAATTTTTGTATTTTTAGTAGAGACGGGGTTTCACCATGTTGGCCAGGCTGGTCTTGAACTCCTGACCTCGAATGATCCACCTGCCTCGGCCTCCCAAAGTGCTAGGATAACAGGCGTGAGCCACCGCCCTGGGCCCTTTTCTCTTTAAAGCTACTTAAGCCTGGACGTGGTGGCTCACACCTGTAATTTCAGCTCTTTAGAAGGCTGACGCAAGTGGATCACCTGAGGTCAGGAGTTTGAGACCAGTCTGACTAACATGGTGAAACCCCATCTCTACTAAAAATATAAAATTAGGTGGGCATGGTGGATCACGCCCATAATTCCAGCACTTTGGGAAGCTGAGGCAGGCAGATCACAAGATCAGGAGTTCGAGACAAGCCTGGCCAACATAGTGAAACCCCGTCTCTACTAAAAATACAAAAATTAGCCAGACATGGTGGCAGGCACCTGTAGTCCTAGCTACTCGGCAGGCTGAGGCAGGAGTATCGCTTGAACCCAGGAGGCAAAGGTTGCAGTAAGCTGAGATCACACCACTGCACTCCAGCCTGGACAACAGAGCAAGACTCCATCTCAAAAAAACAAAAACAAAAAAATACAAAATTAGCCAGGCATGGTGGTGCACGCCTGTTGTAATCCCAGATACTTGGGAGGCCAAAGAAGGAGAATCGCTTGAATTCAGGAGGCAGAGGTTGCAGTGAGCTGATATTGTGCCATTGTACTCCAGCCTGGGCAAGAAGAGCAAAATTCTGTCTCAAAAAAAAAGAAAAGAAAAGAAAGAAAGAAAGGGCCATTTATACCTGGATTTTCAGGCTCTTCATAACCTAGCACCATGGCATTCACCCAAGTTTTAATTTGTTTTTTTGTTTTGGGGGGTATTTTTTTTTCTTTTTTTTTGAGACGGAGTCTCGCTCTGTCGCTCAGGCTCGAGTGTAGTGGTGTGATCTCGGCTCACTGCACGCTCCGCTTCCCAGGTTCATGCCATTCTTCTGCCTCAACCTCCTGAGTAGCTGGGACTACAGGTGCCCGCCACCCCTCCCAGCTAATTTTTCTGTATTTTTAGTAGAGACGGGGTTTCACTGTGTTAGCCAGGATGGTCTTGATCTTCTGACCTCATGATCTGCCCGCCTCAGCCTCCCAGGGTGCTGGGATTACAGGCATGAGCCACCGTGCCCGGCCATTTTGGTGGGTATTTTTTGGAGACAGAGACTCTGTTGCTCAGGCTGGAGTGCAGTGGCACAATCATAGCTCACTGCAGCCTCAAACTCTTGGACTCAAGCCATCTTCCCACCTCACCCTCCCCAGTAGCTGGGACTACAGATGTGCACCACCACACCCAGCTAATTATTTTATTTTTTGTAAAGATAGGTTCTAGCTTTGTTCCCCAAGTTGGTCTTGAACTCCTCGCCTCAGGCAGCCCTCTTGCCTCAGCCTTCCAAAGTGCAGGGAGGCGTGAGCCACCATGCCCAGCCAAGTACTTATTTTTGTACACTATGGTGCTTTCCACATATATTAGTTTTATTTCCTCAACTAGAAAGCATTCTCAGCTGAGCACTGTGGCTGACACCTATAATCCCAGTACTTTGAGAGGCCCAGGTGGGAGGATCACTTGAGCCCAGGAGTTAGAGGCCATCCTGGGCAACATAGCAAGATCCCATCTCTATAAAAAAAATTTAAAATTAGCCAGGTGTGGTGGCATGTGCATGTAGTCCCAGCTACTTGGGAGTCTGAGGCAGGAGAATCACTTGAACCCAGGAGTTCAAGGTTACAGTGAGCTATGATCATGCCACTGCATTCCAACCTGGGTGACAAATGGAGACCTTGTTTCTAAAAAAGAGTAAAGAAAGAAGAAAAAAGAAAACGTTCTCTGGGGCCTAGTGACACAGTGGCTCACACCTGTAATCCCAGTGCTTTGGGAGGCACAGGTAAGAGGATTGCTTGAGGCCAGGAGTTCAAGGCCAGCCCTGGGCAACATGAGATCCATCTTAACGAAAACTTTTAAAAATTAGCCTCAGGCTAGGCACAGTGGCTCACGCCTGCAATCCCAGCATTTGGGGAGGCAGAGGCAGGAGGATTGCTTGAGGCCAGGAGTCAGAGAGCATCCTGGGCAACACAATGAGGCCCCCTCTCTACCAAAAAAACATAGCTAGGCATGGTGGCACTTGCCTGTACTCCCAGCTACTCAGGAGGCTGAGGTAGGAGATCACTTGTATTCAGGAGTTCAAGACTGCAGTGAGCTATGATTGTGCCACTGCCTTCAGCCTGGGTGACGACAGAGTGAGACCCTGTATTTAAAAATACATACATACATACATACATAGCTATGATCATACCACTGCACTCCAGCCTGGGTAACAGAGTGAGACTCTGTATCTAAAAATAAATACATCATATATACATACGTAAAATTAGCTGAGCATGGTGGTGCACACCTGTAGTCCTAGCTACTTGGGAGGCTGAGACAGAAAGATTGCTTGAGCCCAGGAGTTCAAGGTTTCAGTGAGTTATGATCATGCCATTGCACTCCTGGATGACAGAGCAAGACTGTCTCTTAAAAGAAAAAAAGAAAATGGGCAAGTGTGGTGGCTCACACCTGTAATCCCAGCACTTTGGGAGGCTGAGGTGGGTGGATCACTTGAGGTCAGGAGTTCAAGACCATCCTGGTCAACATGATAAAACCCCATCTCTACTAAAAATACAAAAATTAGCCGGGCCTGGTGGTGCACACCTGTAATCCCAGATACTTGGGAGGCTGAGGCAGGAGAATC
>NW_012104410.1:179744-183581 GCF_000951045.1 Mandrillus leucophaeus | reverse complement strand
CTTAAGCCAGTCTCTGAAAAAACTAGGATCACAGGCATGCACCACCACACTGGTTAATTTTTGTTGTGTTTTTTTTTTCTTTTTTCTTTTTTTTTGTTTTGAGACGGAGTTTCACTCTTGTTGCCCAAGCTGGAGTTCAGTGGTGCAATCTTGGCTCACCGCAACATCTGCCTCCCAGGTTTAAGCAATTCTCCTGCCTCACCCTCCCAAGTAGCCGGGATTATAGGCATGCACCACCATGCCTGGCTAATTTTGTGTTTTTAGTAGAGACAGGGTTTCTCCATGTCAGTCAGGTTGGTCTCAAACTCCCAACCTCAGGTGATCCACTCGCCTTGGCCTCCTATAGCGTTGGGATTACAGGTGTGAGCCACCGCACCAAGCCAATTTTTGTATTTTTTGTAGAGATGGAGTTTCACCATGTTGCCCAGGCTGGTCTTGAACTCCTGAGCTCAAGAGGGGATCTACCTGCCTTGGCCTTCCAAAGTGCCGGGATTGCAGGCCTTAGCCACTGCCCCCAGCCTAAGAGCCATGTCTTAAATCTGGGCAATACTCCTATCTTCCTATCCCTTCCCTCCCCCAAACATATACACAAGTGTATGCATGTAGCACCAAAACATATAGAAAGTATTCAGTAAAAACTTACTGATTTTTTTGGCTAGGCGCGGTGGCTCACGCCTGTAATCCCAGCACTTTGGGAGGCTGAGGCAAGTGGATCACCTGAGGTCGAGAGTTCGAGACCAGCCTGACCAACATGGAGAAACCCCGTCTCTACTAAAAATACAAAATTAGCTGGGCATAGTGGTGCGTGCCTGTAATCCCAGCTACTCGGGAAGCTGGGTCAGGAGGATCCCTTGAACCCGGGAGGCAGAGGTTGCGGTGAGGCGGAGGTTGCAGTGAGCTGAGATAGCGCCATTGCACTCCAGCCTGGGCAGCAAGAGGGAAACTCTGTGTCAAAACAAAACAAAACAAAAACTTACTGATTTTTTTTAGGATTCGTTAGAGCAGGTTCAGGGTTCTCTGATATATTTTCAGTCTGTTTGTTCACAAAGCAGAGCCATTTGAAAGTTAGAGGCCACCTGCAAAGTGAGGAATTAGATTTGACACAGGGGAGCCTTTAAAAAACCAGAAATGAGCCTGAACAGCAGGGCCAGGAGAAGTTTGTTTGAGCCTCATATCAAAGGTCTGAAAGTCCCTCCTCTGCCGTAGCCATGCCCTTAGCTGCCCCCTCCTGTTCCACTTGAGTTGTGATTTTGGGTATGCCCTTATTAAAGTACTCTCTAAGCATAAAGGATGATATTACTTCTACTCACCCAGGGATGGAGGGAAAGTGGCTTTATCATTAGCCAACCAAAGCTGCCAGAGAACCTTTTAAAACTATTTTGAGAAATAGTGGTAACTTTTCCAAACACTCTGATTCAGAAGAGGTTTTGTTTAAATTTTTTATAAAAATCGTGCTATTTCCATGGAAAGTCCCACTGTACTATTTTCAACTGATCAGGCTGGAAGGGGTGTGTTTTTTTTTTTTTTGTATTTTGTTTGTTTGTTTGTTTTGAGACAGAGTCTCACTCTGTTGCCCAGGCTGGAGTGCAGTGGCAGTAATCTCGGCTCACTGCAGCCTCCACCTCCTGGGTTCAAGGGATTCTCCTGCCTCGGCCTCCTGAGTAGCTGGGACTACAGGAGCCTGCCACCATGCCCACCTAATTTTTGTATTTTTTGTAGAGACGGAGTTTCACCATGTTGGCCAGGCTGGTCTCAAACACCTGACGTCAAGTGATACACCCATCTCAGCCTCCCAAAGTACTGGGATTATAGGCGTGAGCCACTGCGCCCGGCCAAGAAGGGGTGATTTTAACCCCAGGTCTCACTCCTTAAAGTATCATTTAAACATTGTTCTCTATTTTTTTCATTCATTCTAGTGGTTTAGGGTATGAGATGAATCCCTGAAGTAGCATGCCAAGGAAAGCCATCGTAATAGAGTTAGGATCCGTGAACAAGATTCAGGTCTAAAGAAGCAGGATTGGGAGGGAGAAGCTCAAATGTAAAATTCAGGTTGCTTAAAAAGTTCCAATGGTTTACCAAGAGCCTTTCTCTTCCCAAGGGCAGAGGCACAGTGTTGAGGAGAGATTCGTGCAGCCCCTGTGGGCATATTTTGGCTGGCAAAACTAAATCCAAATATCCTGGTTTCGGGAACTTGCTCTGGGCCTAGGTCTCTGTGAAATTAGGTCTATTGTTTGCAGTTTCCTTCTCCAGCTCATGATCTTGCTGTCTTACTCCTCAGCCCCTAGATTTGCCTGGAATCCTTCAGAAGGTAACAGACCATTATTACCTCAGTGACCACTGAAAGACAAGGCACTATTTCTTACTTGGTAGCTTTAGTCAGCAAACTCAACCATCTGATCCTCAGTTTCTTCTCATCAGATTTTAACATTCATCTGCTTTTTCTGCTCACTTCAGATCTAGCTAGCAGGGAGTAAGTTTACAAAAGAAAACATTGCTTAACTATACTTAGTTTTCAAATCTAGAGGTTTCACAAAACTGTGTCACCTGTGTGGGTAGTTTGGTTTGGTTGGAGGTAAACGAGGTAAAACTAGCACTGAGAGAAAAGTGGGTACATGGATAGTCACACAACAAAACGCTGTTCTGTCTTCCCCCTGCTGGCTTTGAGGCAACACAACACAGACACCCTCTGGTGGCCTAGCACCAGCCTTCACCTACTAGAGTTTCATTAAAGCAAATTTGCCCTAACACAAAGACTCTATCTCCAAATCAGAAAGTACAAATGCATTATCTATATACTATTTAATATCAAGTTTTAATTTCAGATCAAAACTAAAACAGTTTCCTTTTCTTTCATGTCTACAGATCAAACTCCTACTCCAACTAGATTCCTGAAGAACTGTGAGGAGGTGGGACTCTTCAATGAACTAGCTAGCTCCTTTGAACATGAATTCAAGAAAGCTGCAGATGAGGATGAGAAAAAGGCAAGAAGCAGGACTGTTGCCAAAAAACTGGTGGTATTCAGACCTAGGCTATTTTCATTGTGCTTTGGGATAATGTTCTTAATTGGTTAAAACACAAAATCATGGGCTTAGTAGAGTAAAACCAGATAGTAGTCACTAATCCCAGTCAGCCATTCAGGTCTTTAGGAGTTCCAGATGATGGATCAGCACAAGTCTGTTGTCACCAAAAATTAGTCCTCTTGTTCTTCCAGGGGAGTATTAGTTTAATAATCTGTTTTTTAAAAAATATTTGTATTATAAATATGTTGAAGATGTTAAAAGGTGATAAATTACTCAGATTTTGTTAGATAACATATTCGTTGCCAAATCCCACTCTTTCCTGAGCTGATCAGACTTCTCAGCTGCACTGTTTTTTTGAATCAGCAAGTCAATAAACATTTATCAAATTTCCACTCTTCTTTGTTTCAGTATATGTGGTTTTTGCGTTTAAGTAGCTTTCTACTATTATTCAAAGAATTAAAGATAAGGATGTTCTCACTGTCTTTCAAAGGAGATCAACCAGGACGGTGAAAGAACTAGAAACTATGTCACTTCAGGAACTTTTAAAGAAATCGAGTGGCCAAGTACATTGGCTCATGCCTGTAATCCCAGCACTTTGGGAGGCCAGAGTTTCAGGAGTTCAAGACCAGCCTTGGCAATAGCAGGACCTCCATGTTTACAAAAACAGTTTTAAAGATTCATCAGGCATGGTGGTGCATGCCTGTAGTCCTAGTTACTTGGGAGACTGAAGCAGGAAGACTGCTTGAACCCAGGAGATCAAGGCTGCGGTGAGCTATGATTGCACTATTGTGCTCCAGCCTGGGTGACAGAGTGAGAC
>NW_012104410.1:167990-178496 GCF_000951045.1 Mandrillus leucophaeus | reverse complement strand
TAGCCAGGATGGTCTCGATCTCCTGACCTCGTGATCCGCCCGCCTCGGCCTCCCAAAGTGCTGGGATTACAGGCGTGAGCCACCGCGCCCGGCGATCACTATTTTTAAAATCAAGTCTGTGTTCCTGATTTTCTGGAATCATAAAAGATTCCAGTATCTCTATCCCAAAACATATATATAAACACATTAACCTCACAATTGCATGGTATAGTGAGGCATGGGATCCTATCAGAATATAGAATAGCTGTAACCGCTTTTATTTTTCCCTATATTTAAGAAGAAGTTCCCCGGGAGCTCTTTCCTTCTAAGAGGGCATAACAGGTAAATCTAGATAGTTACACATGACTTTTCCATCCAGTTTAAGTGGTAAGAAAGCAAGATAGTGTCTTTATCACTGGAGTTATTTCCAAGTTCCATGGATTTCTATGAGTTTCTTTTTATGCTGTCTCCCTCAAACTAACAGAAAGTGGGCTGCACGAGGCATGGTGGTTCATACCTGTGATCCCAGTGCTTAGGGAGGCCACAACGAGAGGATTGCTGGAACTCAGGAGTTCGACACCAGCCTGGGCAGCATGGTGAGACCTATCTCTACAAAAAATTTAAAAACCAGCTGAGTGTGGTAGCGCACGCCTATGATCCCGGCTACTTGGGAGGCTGAGCCTAGGAGGTCAAGGCTGCAGTTAGCCGTGATTGAACCACTGCACTCCAGCCTGGGCAGTGAAACAACACCCTGTCTTTATTTTATTTTATTTTATTTTATTTTTTTATTTTTTGAAACAGAGTCTCCCTCTGTTACCCCAGCTGGAGTGCAGTGGCGCAGTCTCGGCTCTGCAACTTCCACCTCACAGGTTCAAGCGATTCTCCTGCCTCAGCCTCCCAAGTACCTGGGATTACAGATGCATGCCACTATGCCTGGCTAATTTTTTTGTATTTTTAGTAGAGTCGGGATTTTGCCATATTGCCCAGGCTGGTCTCCAACTCCTGAGCTCAAGCAATCTGTCCACCTCAGCCTCCTAAAGTGCTGGGATTACAGGCATGAGCCACCGCGCCTGGCCCAGACCGTGTCTTTAAATAAATTAATACAGCGGGGAAACTCAGTAGCATATATTTGTAGTTCTACTTTTTCTTTCTTTTTTTCTTCTTTTTGAGACGGAGTCTGCCTCTGTCATCCAGGGGGAGTGCAGTGGCGCAATCGTGATGGCTCACTGCAGCCTCCGCCTCCTGAGTTCAAGCGATTATCCTGCCTCAGCCTCCTAAGTAGCTGGGACTACAGGTCCGTGCCACCATACCTGGCTAATTTTTGTATTTTTAGTAGAGACAGGGTTTCACCATGTTGGCCTGGCTGGTCTTGAACTCTTGACCTCATGATCCACCCACCTCAGCCTCCCAAAGTGCTGGGATTACAAGCATGAGCCACTGCGCCCGGCCTCTTTTTTCTCTTTTTTTTTTTTGAGACAGAGCCTCACTCTGTTGCCCAGGTTAGAGTGCAGTGGTGCTTGCAACCTCAAACTCCCAGGCTCAAATGATCATCCCACCTCAGTCCCTGGAGTAACTGGGAGTACAGGCACCACCACACCCAGCTAATTTTTGTATTTATTTTTAGAGACAAGGTTTTGCATTGTTGCCCACACTGGTCTTGAACTCCAGGGCTCAAGAGATCCACCAGTCTCAGCTTCCTAAGGTGCTGAGATCACAAGCGTGAGCCACCATACCTGGTCTTGTAGTTCTACTTTCAAATGGCAGAAGTAGCCACAGTCTTCTCATCATTCTTTTTCATTCATTCATTGACAGGATCTTGCTCCGTCTCCTAGGCTAGAGTGCAGTGGTAGAATCATGGCTCCCTGCAGCCTCCACCTCTTGAGCTTAAGCAGTTCTCTCACCTCAGCCTCCCAAGTAGGTGGGACTACAGGCACATACCACCATGCCTGACTAATTTATTTTCATAGAAACAGGGTCTCACTATGTTGCCCAGGCTGGTCTCAAACTCCTGGGCTCAAGCTATCCTCGCACCTCGAATTCCCAAAGTGCTAAGATTACAGGTATGAGCCACCACACCTGGCAAGAGGGTTTTGCTATGTTGCCCAGGCTGATCTAGAATTTCTGGCCTCAGGTGATCCTCCCACCTTGACCTCCCAAAGTGTTGAGATTACAGGCATGAGCCACCACGCTTGGCCTATGAGGGATTTTATACCCAATTTATTATAGGCAAATTCAAGAAAATTAGCATCCCATAAAAAGCTTCAAGTCTTTTTCATTGCCATTTTAGCTCAGTTGACACTTCCGGGAGACTAGTTCATAGTTAGTCAGCCCTTTCCTCACTGGGCATTCCTTGGTGTTTCCTCCTGCCTGTACAGGAGTGGTCTTTACTTCCCCTTAATGAGAAGTACAGGCTTAGTGGAAGAGTCTCCAGAAGCGGAACTTCCCTGAACCACAGCTTTGCTAGGAGATGCCCTAGAGGATTTCAAATCTATGGTTGTATTTACTTAGAGCCTTCTCCTTCCCACTAATCTCTGACTTAAGAGATCTCAGAATTAGCTAAATTGGACCTGACATCTTGGCAATGTAGAAAAAATGAGGCAGAAATGAAGCCACCTTTGCTGTTGCTCACCCTCCTCAGACTGGGGAAAAAGAACCACTACTACCTTCTCTAATGTAGTAGATACCACATTGTCTTTAATTTACTCAGCTAGCTATCAAGAAGGTTTCTGAGGGTTAAGGTAGCAAGGGAAGATCTTGAAACAAGCAGTTGCTTCACCAAGAAGCCTGGGATATGGAATAGATAGAACAAAGGATCCACTTTGTTATGAAACTGAACTGCAATGCCAATGCTCCTGTCTTGGTACAGTGTCAAGGCCATTATCTCAGATGGTTTATTGTTCCCTACAAGGCCATTTACAGCTCCACAGTTCTGTGAGGTGATTGCATCACTGCCAGGAAAGTGCTCTCTTTCCTTTCTGGTTTTCTCCAGTCTTGCTCCTAAGACTCATTTATTTCACCAATCAGATGATCAGCCTTTCTTTTCTTTGTTACCCCAAAACCCTTATCTGCCTGATACATCCAGTAGCAGATTTTGGGATGAGATCACCATCAAGCATGGTGAGTTTCCCAGAAAATACCTTTCCTATCTGGTTTGCAGTACTCGAATAGCCAGTTTGTCTTTGTTTGCCTTTGATAATTGGGTAATCTAGTCATCCTTGTTGGCAGAGAAAGTGTTCACAGCTCTCCAGTGGCCAGCAGATTCAGGAATCATTTTGATTTCCTGAAAAATATTATAATATTTGCATGGATTTAAATGACATCTTTTTTTTCAGGTCTTTATAAATATTTGCTTACCATTGGTGAAGCAGGTATTGTCTTCATCTTATAGTTGGGGAAACAGAAGCCCTGAGAATTACCAACAAAATGATTTGGCCAGAATTGTACATAAAACATAAGGGGCCCACATTTCTTGGCCAGGCGTGGTAGCTCACACCTGTAATCCCAGCTACTCGGGAGGCTGAGGTGGGAGAATCGCTTGAACTCGGGAGGTGGAGGTTGCAGTGAGCTAAGATCATGCCCATTGCACTCTAGCCTGGGCAACAAGATCGAAACTACAGGCCAGGCGTGGTGGCTCACGCCTGTAATCCCAGCACTTTGGGAGGCCGAGGTGGGCGGATCACTTGAGGTTGGGAGTTCGAGACCAGCCTGACCATCATGGAAAAACCCCACCTCTACTAAAAATACAAAATTAGCCGGGCATGGTGGCATGGCTGTAATCCCAGCTGCTGGGGAGGCTGAGGCAGGAGAATTGCTTGAACCCAGGAGGTGGAGGTTGTGGTGAGCTGAGATTGTGCCATTGCACTCCAGCCTGGACAACAAGAGCAAAACTCCATCTCAAAAAAAAAAAAAAAGATCGAAACTACGCCTCAAAAAACAAAACAAAACAAACATAAGGGGCCCACATTTATTTGACATGCAGTTCAGTGCTTTGAACAAGAGCTGAACTTCTTAGAAGCATATTCCCTTATCTTGGAAATGGGAAGGTATAGATTCAACCTGAAAGGAATCACAGGGTTAAACTCTGTTCATTTTTCTTTCACAACAGGCTGCTGCTGGGCCCCTTGACATGTCTCTACCTTCCACACCAGACATCAAAATCAAAGAAGAAGAGCCCGTGGAGGTAGACTCATCCCCACCTGATAGCCCTTCCTCTAGTCCCTGTTCCCCACCACTGAAGGAGAAGGTAAATTCTGTACCAAGGGTCATCTCAAATGTTAATTGATAAAGCTTTGATTCATTAATTATATAAATAGTGTGTCCTAACTACTCAGGAGACCAAGATGGTAGAATCACTTGAGCTCAGAAATTCAAGACCAGCCTGGGCAACACGGAGAAAGAAACCCCATCTCCACTTAAAATCCGTAAATTACCTGGGCGTGGTGGAACATGCCTGTAGTTCCAGCTACTCGAGAGGATGAGGTGGGAGGATCACTTAAGCACTGGAAGTCAAGGCTGCAGTGAGCTGTGATTGCTCCACTGCACCCCAGCCTGGGCAACAGAGTGAGACTGTCTCAAGAAAAAAAAAAAGTATGTGTTATAGGAGGACTGATTATATTTAAAGGAATGATATTTAGAAGATTTCTGTAAATTATACCTATTCTTTTTCCCAGCAATTCCATTTATAAGTCTATATAGAAGAGAAATTAGTGCATATGTCTACCAAAAGAAGTATGTTAGAATGTTCATAGCAATTGTATTCTTTTTTATTTATTTTATTTTATTTATTTATTTTTTATTTTTTTGAGACAGAGTCTTGCTCTGTCGCCCAGGCTGGAGTACAATGGCCTGATCTTGGCTCACTGCAACCTCTGCCTCCTGGGTTTGAGCGATTCTCCTGCCTTAGCCTCCCAAGTGGCTGGGACTACAGGTGCATGCCACCACGCCCAGCTAATTTTGTACTTTTAGTAGAGATGGGGTTTCACCACGTTTGTCTTGAACTCCTGACCTCGGGTGATCTGCCCGCCTCGGCCTCCCAAAGTGCTGGGGTTATAGGAGTGAGCCACCGTGTCCTGGCCAGCAATTATATTCTTAATAGCCAAAAATCAGCTGGGCACGGTGGCTCATGCCTGTAATCCCAGCACTTTGGGAGGCTGAGGCGGTGGAATCACTTGAGGCCAGGAGTTCGAGACCAGCCTGGCCAACATGGTGAAACCCCGTCTCTACCAAAAATACAAAAATTAGCTAGGTGTGGTGGCGTGTGCCTGTAATCCCAGCTATTCGGGAGGCTGAGATAGGAGAATTGCTTGAACCCAGGAGGCCGAGGTTTCAGTGAGCCAAGATTGTGCCATTGCACTCCAGCCTGAGTGACAGAGCGAGAGTCTGTCTCAAAAAAAAAAAAGTAAACTGATAATTACACAGCAATGTGAGTGAATCCCACAAACATATCCAACAACAACAAAAAAAGTCATACACAAAAGTACATACTGTATAATTCAAGAAGAGGCAAAACTGTTTGACGATGATAGAACTCAGGATAGAGTTTACCTCCTGTGAAGGAATGATGTGGATTGGAAAGGGACATAGAACTTTATGGGGTGCTGGAAATGGTCTGTATCCTGATTTTACATCTGTAATAAGTCATCTTGTTGTTGTTTTTTTTCTTTTGAGACATAGTCTCGCTCTGATGCCCAGGCTGGACTGCAATGGTGCAATCTCAGCTCACTGCAATGTCTGCCTCCCAGACTCAAGCAATTCTCTTGCTTCAGCCTCCCAAAGTGCTGGGATTACAGATATGAGCACCGCACCCAGCCTAAAAGTCATTTTGTTGTTATGACTTTAATGCACATCACTATATGTTATACTTCAATTAATAAGTGAGAAAGAAAAATTCACATAATTCATAAATGACATCAAACAGTTTAGAAAAAAATGTCATCCTAGAGGGAAGTGATTTAAAGAAAGTATCTACTAGGAGTCTTATTATTCTTTTTAAAGGAAGTACTTTCATGAAGTACTATTTCTAATACATTTATTGAAATATAGTACATGTACAGAAAAGTATATAAATTGTAATTATATAACTTACTGAATTTTCACAAAGTCAATAGCCTGTATAACCAGCACCTAGATCAAAAATATTTTATTAGAACCTCAGAAGCCCCCTCATGCTTCCTCCTCCTTTCAATCTCTGCTGCTCTGCCAGTGGCTATTAATTTTAACATCCACTATGGATAGAGCGTCTATACCTTATGTTACTTCCCTCCAAATTTGGCTTGATAACTTCACAAATCTGTCTTCTCATAAACATTACAACCATCCCATCTCCTCCCCTTTTCTTTTATTTTTTTTTTTTTGTTTTTGAGACAGAATCTCTCTCTGTCGCCAGGCTGGAATGCAATGGCACCATCTCAGCTCACTGCAACCTCCTCCGCCTCTCTCCTCCCTTTTTCATCAGCAACAAAGTCCTAGAGACTGTCTGGAGATGCTCTCAAGGCCATTATGACCACTGGCAGTCTGAGATCTTAAGAAGTTAACAGTGAGGCCGGGCACGGTGGCTCACGCCTGTAATCCCAGCACTTTGGTAGGCCGAGGCAGGTGAATCACGAGGCCAGGAGTTCAAGACCAGCCTGGCCAAGATGGTGAAACCCCATCTCTACTGAAAATGCAAAAATTAGCTGGGCGTAGTGGTGGGTGCTTATAATCCCAGCTACTCGGGAGGCTGAGGCAGGAGAATCACTTGAACCCGGGAGGCGGAGGTTGCAGTGAGCCAAGATCGTGCCACTGCACTCCAGCTTGGGTGACAGAGCGAGACTCTATCTCAAAAAAAAAAAAAAAAAAAAAAAGGTTAAAGAAGTTAACAATGAGAGCAGTTTGTTTTATTACAGTATGATCATTATCCAAACTTCTATAGCCCTTTTTTAAGAGGTGTATTGGAGATATTGGGTTGCCTCATCACCAGTATACCTGCCTTTTCCCATTGAAGTTCAGAGGACACTTGGCATCGAGTTTGGAATGAGAATATCTAGATTGTGAAAAATTGGAACAGTCTCTAGAATTTATATGGTACTACAGTGCTGCTTCAAAGATTTCAAGTGATATTCCAACTGTCATCTTATTTATGTAGCCATTGTCTCTGAAGGGGGAGATGGCCAAGAGATCTTAATACACCATTCCTCCTGAATGGATGAGTGAGTTATGGGTCCCTGATCCTGATGGAATCAGGTCATGATTTAATGAGTGGCTCTAATGCTCTTTCCAATAAATTTGTACTAGATGTTACCATCTATGTATTTCCCTATAAGCACACCTTAAAGCATTTTGTGATCTGTTGGTTTCTTCTCTCCAGGAGGTTGCCCCAAAGCCTGTTCTGATATCTACCCCCACACCCACCATTGTACGTCCTGGCTCCCTGCCTCTCCACTTGGGCTATGATCCACTTCATCCAACCCTTCCCTCCCCAACCTCTGTCATCACACAGGCTCCACCATCCAACAGGCAAATGGGGTAAGTACAGAGAGCAGGGAGAAATAGTGAAGGCTGCATTTCTTTCTATTACGTGAAACTATTTGATAAAACTGAGACAGTTTTTCAGTACTCAAGGAAAATAAGTCACTGAGATTATCTCTCAAAATAAAATTTTTCCCCGTAAACAGAATCTTCTTTACCTTTTTAATAGACAAGCAAAATATTTATTTGGGGGTAATACTTTCTTAATTTAAGGGTAATACTTCTTTAATCTAAAAAGAGGAGCTCTTAAAACATTAGAAGTTCATTATGGTATGGAAACCACACCCTATAGAAGTCTGTTGGGGTACTGCTGAATGAAACACTGAAACCCATTAAGTCTCCTCAGTTCCAGTTAGGGTTCTTGGTCTTTGCCATCTCTAATTTTATTTGTCTGTTTGTTTTCACTCCTGGCACGGTACCCATGGGTTAAGAGGCTGTTGTCAGGATTCAGATTCTTAGAGCTTATTGTTCTCTGGACCCACTAGGAAAAATAAAAAGAGACAGCTTCTTTTTGGGGCAGGGTAGAGCAAGCTATGGAAAGGAACAAGAGAAACATTCAGATTTGGCCATCATGTGACCTAATCAGTTTTGCAAAATGACGACTTTGATCCAACTCCCCCTTTCCCAAGGCTAGCCAGTTGTAGGGATGTTTAATTGTTCTAAACCCTTTAATAGGATTAGCTTTCTACTATTTGAGTTTGCTTAATTTGCAAAGTATAAAGATGTTGCCATTTTTCTCCATCTATAAGGTAAGTTGAATAGGATTCCCTGCCTTCCCACATGAGGGTGTCAAGATTTTTACCATGCTGCCTTATACCTTCGCTAACTAGAGAAGAGTGGAAAATCTTCTGTAATTATAGGAGGTAGATCCATGGACAAAAGGTCTATGTTATGAGCATTTCACTTCATGTCTCCTCTAGGTCTCCCACTGGCTCCCTCCCTCTTGTCATGCATCTTGCTAATGGACAGACCATGCCTGTGCTGCCAGGGCCTCCAGTACAGATGCCGTCTGTTATATCGGTGAGCTCTGTAGTTGGGGCAGCCAACCCTACCAAGATGGTAATCCTTCCCTTCCACCTGAATGATCATAAAACACACACAAGCCCCAGGGAAATGTGGGCTCTGATCTATATTAGTTGAGCATGGCAGCCTGCCTAAACTCTTCGCTAACCTCTGCCAATCCAGCACTATGGAACACTAGATAAAGACTCATCTGGACAATTGGCTCCTAGTCTAGGAATTGATCTTGCCAGCCCACTGATTAGTTGCTTTCACTTGGCACGTAGCACCTCCCAAATTGCCCAACATTTTCCTCAAGATAACACCCCATCCCTTCCCACAGAAATTGTCCCAACACTGAAGGATTAAATTCCCTACTCTGTGGTGCTCCATGGAGAAAGGTATTTCCCAGGCTGTCCCTGCATGCCCTATGGGCACATTGCACACAACAGGCCCTGATGTGCCAACCTCAAAAGCACTTCATTTTAGGGAAACTGTTGCCCCACTGATAGTATTATGTTCCCTTCTGTTTTTTTTTTTCCCCTTCTCTCGATCCAGCTGGCCAGACCTGTGTCCATGGTGCCCAACATTCCTGGTATCCCTGGCCCACCAGTTAACAGCAGTGGCTCCATTTCTCCCTCTGGCCACCCTATACCATCAGAAGCCAAGATGGTGAGTACATCTCAGCCTGGGGCAATGTTGGCCTTTCTGAAAGAAGTGAGTTATATCAGCCTAGGTCTTTCAAGTGAGCCAAGCAAAGGAACCTTCTGGGACTTGCAAAGCTAAGGACTCCCTGCTGTGGGGTCTGGAAAAGAAAAGACTCTGATTCATAGCTCCCATCTCCTCTCCTCACCTTTAGAGCCTGGTACATAGACCATGGCAGTGAAAAGAGGCAGCACAGATTGTTTGGAATGGAACACTTGCCGTTTTAGTTTTAGGGGTGACAGATGGAGGGTGGGTGAGTGGGCAGGGGAGCTGGCCAAGAGGTGAATAGCTGCGTAACCAGCATTTGGCCAGGCTCCAGAGGAGAGCTTTCATCTGGACACTATTGTTTTAACAACCCCCAGCCCCCAACTGTGCCCAGGATGATAGCCAGGGAACAGAGTAGGCATTTTAGGGATCCAGGTGCACATTTTCTCTGCCTGTCATTTTCTCTTAATTCCTCTGTTAAGGGAGAACTAGAGTGGAAATTTTAGCTATCTATAAGGTCAGTAATAAAATCTAAGGCCACTCTTCTCATCCTTGATAGAATCTCATCCTTAACAAGCGTTTTTTCTTATCTTTGCCTGCAGAGACTGAAAGCCACCCTAACTCACCAAGTCTCCTCAATCAATGGTGGTTGTGGAATGGTGGTGGGTACTGCCAGCACCATGGTGACAGCCCGCCCAGAGCAGAGCCAGATCCTCATCCAGCACCCTGATGCCCCATCCCCTGCCCAGCCACAGGTCAGTGGCTCTTACTCTTTATGTCATATCTTTATGACGTATCTTTATGTCATATCTGTTTTTCAGGGAGCAGAAAATTAGAGAAGAATGGACTTCAGCTTTCTGGGTTTCTTCCTGCTTACTTTGGTTCTTGATGGCAGTTTGACTACAGCAAAACATACCATTCTTTTTATTATTTATTTATTTTTATTTTAACTGAAACCATCATTTAATAGCAAAAACACACCATTCTTTATTCACCCTTGTGTTAGACTTTCATACAAACAGACTGAGTAATGCAGAACTGTTGCGGCAGCAGCCTCGCTTTTTTTTTTTTTTTTTGAGACGGAGACTGGCTCTGTCTCCCAGGCTGGAGTGCAGTGGCACGATCTCGGCTCACTGCAACTCCACCTCCCGGGTTCACGCCATTCCCCTGCCTCAGCCTCCCGAGTAGCTGGGACTACAGGTGCCTGCCATGACGTCTGGCTAATTCTTTTTTGTATTTTTAGTAGAGCGGAGTTTCACCGTGTTAGCCAGGATGGTCTCGATCTCCTGACCTCGTGATCCGCCCGCCTTGGCCTCCCAAAGTGCTGGGATT
>NW_012104410.1:165802-167175 GCF_000951045.1 Mandrillus leucophaeus | reverse complement strand
TTTGTATTTTTTAGTAGAGACGGGGTTTCACCGTGTTAGCCAGGATGGTCTCGATCTCCTGACCTCGTGATCCGCCCGTCTCGGCCTCCCAAAGTAGACCGCGCCCGGCCTATTAAGTCTTAAAAAGTAGTAACTTACCTGATAAGATTTTACAACAAAAACCATAACAATTTATTAATGAAATGTGATGTTATAGTACTAAGATACCTCAATAAAAAATAGGCCAGGTGAAGTGGCTCACACCTGTAATCCCAGCACTTTGGGAGGCTGAGGCAGGTGGATCTCCTGAGGTCAGGAGATCGAGACCAGCCTGGCCAACATGGCAAAACCCTGTCTCTACTAGATATACAAAAAATTAGCTGGGCATGGTGATGCGTGCCTGTAGTCCCAGCTACTCAGGAGGCTGAGGCAGGAGAATCGCTTGAACCTAGGAGGTGGAGGTTGCAGTGAGCTGAGATCGCTCCACTATGCTCCAGCCTGGGCGATAGAGTGAGACTTTGTCTGGAAAGAAACAAACTAATGACAACAACAACAACAACAAAAAAGAGACACACACCAAAAAACACCTCATTACCAATTAAATCCCTTTTTATCACAGAGAAACTAAAATCCTAAAAAAGGCAGAGGGGGTCCCATTTAGTTACCCATTTCTCTTCTCAAGGAGGTCTCAGTTTTAACAAGATTCTTTGGAAACTGAATAGTCCTCAGTTTTCATATCATCTGCACTGGACAGGTGACAGCACCTGAGATTGGTTTCTAGAATTATACCCTTTGCCTGGCCCCTCTTTTCCTGATGTCACCACCTGCTTCATCAGTTACTGCCACATGTCCAAACATTTCATGGCCATATGCTACGGTAAAGCTTGGCCAACAACAAAAGCTTTCATTTGAGTTTTTCTGTTGGAAGCTAAGCCTGCCTACCCTCCTGTAACCCCACTGAAGCCAATCCTGAAGATGGCAAAGCAGTAGCCCCCTTGCCTGAGTTGTGCTGCCTTCTCTCTTGGGGAAATGACATAGCTTCCTTTTTAGTGTTACTTGTTTGTTTTTTAAATTTTTATTATAAATAGGCCAGGCACGGTGGCTCACGCCTATAATCCCAGCACTTTGGGAGGCTGAGGTGGGCGGATCACAAGGTCAGGATTCGAGACCAGCCTGACCAACAAGGTGAAACCCATCTCTACTAAAAAAAATACAAAAATTAGCCAGGCCTGGTGGCGCACACCTGTAATCCCAGCTACTCAGGAGGCTGAGGCAGAAGAATCACTTGAGCCTGGGCGGTGGAGGCTGCAGTGAGCCAAGATCATGCCACTGTACTCCAGCCTGGGCTACAGAGCAAGACTCCGTCTCAAAAAAAAAAAAAGAAAAAATATATA
>NW_012104410.1:144387-164792 GCF_000951045.1 Mandrillus leucophaeus | reverse complement strand
GGCCTCCCAAAGTGCTGAGATTACAGGCATGAGCCACTGCGCCTGGCCAATTTTTTGTATTTTAGTAGAGATGGAGTTTCACCGTGTCACCCAGGCTGGTCTCAAACTGTTGAACTCAGGCTATCCGCCCACCTTGGCCTCCCAAAGTGCTGGGATTACAGGCATGAGCTACTGGACCCGGCCATAAAGGACTAATCTTTACATATGCTCCAGTCAGTTAAAGATAAAGAAGAAGCCGAAATTCTCAGGAGAATTATTGTAAATTTCTTATACAAAGAGAAGCAGTGACCCAAGGCCTCTAGTTCATTAAATTGAGTTGGAAATTTTCTCTCCATTTTTTTTATTTTGGGAGAGATAATATTAGTCTGAATTAAAAAAAATTATTTATTGGCCAGGCAGGTGGCTCATGCCTGTAATCCCAGCACTTTGGGAGGCTGAGGCGGGTGGATCACGAGGTCAGGAGATCGAGACCATCCTGGCTGACACAGTGAAACCCCGTCTCTACTAAAAATACAAGAAATGAGCCGGGCATGGTGGCAGACGCCTGTAGTCCCAGCTACTCAGGAGACTAAGGCAGGAGAATTGCTTGAACCCGGGAGGTTGAGGTTACAGTGAGCACCACTGTACTCCAGCCTGAGCACCACTGCACTCCAGCCTGAGCGACACAGCAAGTCTCCATCTCAAAAAAAAAAATCATTTCTTAATTATCTATATTAATAGAGAACATAATTCAGTATGGCCTAGAGTAGAGTACGAGATTCTTTTTTTTTTTTTTTTGACAGAGTCTCACCCTGTCACTGTGGCTGGAGTGCAGTGGTGTGATCTTGGCTCACTGCAACCTCCATCCTGGTCTAAGCCATGCCTCAGCCTCCCAAGTAGCCGGGATTACAGGTGCGCACAACCACTCTCAGCTGATTTTTATATTTTTAATGGAGGTGGGACTTCACCATGTTGGCCAGGCTAGTCTTGAACTCATGGCCTCAAGTGACCACCTGCCTTGGCCTACCAAAGTGCTGGGATTACAGGCGTGAACCACCATGCCCAGCATCTTTTTTTTGTTTTTGAGTCAGGTTCTTGCTCTGTTGCACAGGCTGGAGTGCAGTGAGACAATCATGGCTCACTTGCAGCCTCAATCTTCTGTGCTCAAATGATCCTCCCACTTCAGCCTCCTAAGAAGCTGGAATGACAGGAATGCATCACCATGCCCAGCTAATTTTATTTATTTGTAGAAATGGATCTCACTGTGTTGCCCAGGCTGGTCTCAAACTGCTGGGCTCCAGTGATCCTCCCAACCTCGGCCTCCCAAAGTTCTGGGATTACAGGCATAAGCCACTGCACCTGACCTTACATGTAACTTTTTTATTTTTTACTTTTTTTGAAATGGAGTCTTGCTCTGTTGCCCAGGCTGGAGTGCAGTGGCGCAGTCTCAGCTCACTGCAACCTCCGCATCCCAGGTTCAAGCGATTCTCCTGCCTCAGCCTCCCGAGTAGCTGGGATTACAGGCGCCTGCCACCACACCTGGCTAATTTTTGTATTTTTAGTAGAGACGGAGTTTTGCCATGTTGGCCAGGCTGGTCTCGAACTCCTGACCTCAGGTGATCTACCCGCCTCAGCCTCCCAAAGTATTGGGATTACAGTCATGAGCCACTGCATCTGGCCACGTATAACTTTTGACTCCCCAAAAACTATACTAATAGTCTACTGTTGACCAGAAGCCATCCCAATAACGTAGAGTTGTTTTAACACACTTTTTGTATATGTATTATCTACTGTATTCCTACAATAAAGGATGCTAGAGAAAAGAAAATATTAAGAAAATCATAAGGAAGAGACAATATATTTACTATTCATTAAAGCAGAAATGGAGTATCATACAAGTCATCATCCTCCTCATCATCTTCGCTTTGAGGAGGAGGAGGAGGAAGGCTTGGTCTTGCTGTCTTAGTGAAGGCAGAGGCAGAAGAGGTGGAGAAGTTGGAAGGGGGGCCGGAGAAACAGGCACACTTGATATAACTTTTTTTTTTTTGAGAAGGAGTTTCACTCTTGTTACCCAGGCTGAAGTGCAATGGCTCGATCTCACTGCAGCCTCCGCCTCACAGGTTCAAGCAATTCTCCTGCCTCAGCCTCCCGAGTAGCTGGGATTACAGGCATGTGCCACCACACTTGGCTAATTTTGTATTTTTTTTTTTTTTTTTTTTTGAGACGGAGTCTGGCTCTGCCGCCCAGGCTGGAGTGCAGTGGCGGGCTCTTGGCTCACTGCTAGCTCCGCTTCCCGGGTTCACGCCATTCTCCTGCCTCAGCCTCCCGAGTAGCTGGGACTACAGGCGCCGCCACCTCGCCCGGCTAGTTTTTTGTATTTTTTAGTAGAGACAGGGTTTCACCGTGTTAGCCAGGATGGTCTCGATCTCCTGACCTCGTGATCCGCCCGTCTCGGCCTCCCAAAGTGCTGGGATTACAGGCTTGAGCCACCGCGCCCGGCCTAATTTTGTATTTTTAGTAGAGATGGGGTTTCTCCATGTTGGTCAGGCTGGTCTCGAACTCCCAACCTCAAGTGATCCGCCTGCCTCGGCCTCCCAAAGTGCTGGGATTACAGGCATGAGCCACCATGCCCAGCTGGTCGGTATAACTTATTTTTTTAAATCTGCATTTAAGTGGACCTTTGCAGCTCAAGCCCGTGTTCAAGGGTGAACTTTTTTCTACAGATGGTTGACCTTTCTACATTTAAAAAAATTTTTGGCTTCTGTTATAAAATTGGCCTTTCTTCTCCAAGTGCATTCCAACTAACAGAAAGGGATGATCTAAAAGTGCTTTAGTGACAAGGGACTTCAGCCTGAACTTTAAAAACAAAAGACAGTCCTGTATCACCAATTTGTAAGTGATTAAACATTTTTTGTTTGTAAACAAAAGTGGGGGGTTGTTCTTGAGGATGATTAATAACTGATTATAAATAAAAATAATATGCTTATCTGTATCTCCCCCTAATAACTCACATGTCACTGGTAATGAAATGGATGAGAACATTTGTCTCCATTTCTGAAACCTGTAATAGTATGCAATTGTTTTTACATGTCACTTGTCCAAATCAGTGATTCTCAAACTTTTTTATTTCACAGTCTTCTAAAAGTTCCCCTAATATCCTCCCCCAATTCTGATTTCCCTGCCTATAAGATTCCCTTTTGTTTTGTTTTGTTTTGTTTTGTTTTGTTTTGTTTTTTGAGATGGCGTTTCACTCTTGTTGCCCAGGCTGCAGTGCAATGGCATGATCTCAGCTCACTGCAACCTCCGCCTCCTGGGCTCAAGCAATTCTCCTGCCTCAGCCTCCCAAGTAGCTGGGATTACAGGCATACGCCACCACGCCCGGCTAATTTTGTATTTTTAGTAGAGATGAGGTTTCACCATGTTAGCCAGGCTGGTCTTGAATTCCTGACCTCAGGTAATCTGCCTGCCTCGGCCTCCCAAAGTGCTGGGATTACAGGCGTGAGCCAACCGTGCCAGTCAAGATTCCCTATTATTAAGAAACAAAAAATAATCGTAGTTTCATTTGTCTCTCTGTCTTAGAAATAATCAGAGTTTCCAAATGAACTGTAGTTTGTCTAAGTATGAGACTGAGAAGACTGGAAGGAAATAGGAGGCAAAATTGAGGACTCCTACATAAGAGAAGCTCGGGGACATAGTAATGAGACTTGCTGTGGTTACCAGAGGCTGGTACATCCTTTTACCAAGTCTTACTACTCTACCTAACATCAGGTGTGATTTGGAAAGGATTAATGTTCTCATCAGGTAACGTCTGTTCCTTCCTGGGCACCAGGTCTCACCAGCCCAGCCCACCCCTAGTACTGGGGGGCGACGGAGGCGCACAGTAGATGAAGATCCAGATGAGCGACGGCAGCGCTTTCTGGAGCGCAACCGGGCTGCGGCCTCCCGCTGCCGCCAAAAGCGAAAGCTGTGGGTATCCTCCCTAGAGAAGAAGGCCGAAGAACTCACTTCTCAGAACATTCAGCTGAGTGTGAGTGGATGCTTACTGGAATTGTTGAAAATCCAGAAAGTGGAATGGAATCAGAAAAAGTGGTACAATTTGATAAAAGATGGTAATTCTCTAATTAGGACAGATCTAGAAGTTGTTCCAGGAAGAATCTCTTAACAGTAAGAGTTGAAATCTCTTTCATAGGGATTGGTGAAGACACTCATCATCTACCCCCAAATCTCCTGCTAGAGTCATCCATAAACGCGTTTGGATGAAGGAATTAGATTAAGCACCCCAGGGTGCTCTTTTAAATCATCTGTAGAATCTGACTGGGGTCATGAAAACCCAAAGGGAAATGTGTTTGCCCTAGATGATGCAGCTTAATAAAAGAAAAAAAGTGCTACAAGGACAAATAGAATAACTATAATCTATAATCCATACATTCTCTTGAATGTTATTTTTCCTTCTGATTAAAATATTTAATTTAAAAAGCAATATATAAATACATTTGTATTATAAAATATACACACAAATGTATAGAATAGAAGCAAAGTCTCTCTTTAATCTCCCTTTTCTAGTCCCGTTCTCTTTCCTGTAGATACATTTAATATGTACCTTCCAGATAGATTCATATTCCTAAATATTTTTTATTTATAGTTTTTATGTAGGGCTGGAAGGGTTGTGTGCTTGTTTTTAAGATAAACAGGTTAACAGTATTTCCCGGAGATCTAGCCATGGGTGTGGGAGATCTACCTCATTCTTTTTAATAGCTGTATAGTAGTATATTCTGTAGTGTAGCGATGTTATAAGGTATGGATATTGATACTGCTCTAATTTTTTGCTAGAACAACGTTGCAGTGAACATTGCATGCACCTGAGTAAACAGTTCTGTTACGTAGATTCCTAGAAGTAGGCCTTCTTAGTCAAAGAGCATGTGTATTATTAATTTCAGTATAATCATATTTATCTTAAATAGGAGTAATTTTTCCATTATAAATCCTGACTTTTCACTGTCAGCAACTCCTGTCATTGAATTCATGACTATACTGGCCCTGGGCCCTGTGAAAACTTGCTGGATGAGGAGTCTTGTCCCAATTCAGGGGAGAAAATCGAGGCAATATTCTCTCCTTCCTTTGGGAACAGCCACTGAGGGTGCAAGAATAGAGGATGAATTTTCTTGATACTCTTTTCTTCCCTCCCTCCTCAGAATGAAGTCACATTACTACGCAATGAGGTGGCCCAGTTGAAACAGCTACTATTAGCTCATAAAGACTGCCCAGTCACTGCACTACAGAAAAAGACTCAAGGCTATTTAGGTGAGTGGCACACAACCTAAGTTCAGTCAGTCAGTAAACTGCATGTCCTGAGTGTCTCAACTGTTTATAATTTTGTAACTCCATTCTGAATGTTCTGGGGACCCCACACTGATGAGTGAGTAGCCCTTGTGGAGCAACCAGACCTAGAAAAAAATTGTTTTTGACAACAATATAGAGTTATCCTAATTATCTGTTATAGTTGGGGGTTAAAGGATAGCAGTATTTACTGGGTGCATATTTTGTGTTAGGCGTGCTACAGTGTTCCCAAATCTCTCATGAATTGGATATTACCTACATTTATATGTGAGAAAACTGCACTCAGATTAGGTCATTTAGCTGAAGTTACCAAGCTGGGAAAGTGGTGAAGCCAAGATTTACAGCTATGTTTTTTTGCTTTGTTTTGTTTTGTTTTGTTTTGTTTGAGGCGGAGTCTTGCTCTGTCCCCCAGGCTGGAGTGCAGTGGCGCACTCTTGGCTCACTCCTAGCTCCGCCTCTCAGGTTCACGCCATTCTCCTGCCTCAGTCTCCCGAGTAGCTGGGACTACAGGCGCCCGCCACCACGCCCAGCTAATTTTTTGTATTTTTAGTAGAGACAGGGTTTCACCATGTTAGCCAGGATGGTATCGATCTCCTGACCTCATGATCCGCCCACCTCAGCCTCTCAAAGTGCTGGGATTACAGGCGTGAGCCACCTCGCCTGGCACATCTTTTTTTTTTTTTTTTTTTTTTTTGAGACGGAGCCTTGTTGTGTCGCCCACGCTGGAGTGCAATGGCATGATCTTGGCTCACTGCCACCTCTGCCTCCCAGGTTCAAGCAATTCTGGAGTAGCTGGGACTACAAGCTCCAGCCACCATGCCTGGCTAATTTTTGTATTTTGAGTGGAGACAGGGTTTCACCATGTTGGTCAGGCTGGTCTCGAACTCGACCTCAGGTGAGCCACCTGCCTCGGCCTCCCAAAGTGCTGGGATTACAGGTGTGAGCCACCATGTCTGGCACATCTAGGTATTTCTTACTCCAAAGATACTGTCTTGGCCTAGAAAAGACATAAATCACAGATGATACATTGGGATATAGGGTATATTTTATCTAATGATAGGCTGATGTTGGTTTCAGTTTGTAATGTACGAGCACACATAAAATACTGCTAGAAGGCAATGGCCACAGAGTTGTGCTCAGGACGTAAAATTCTGAAGTTAAAATTACTGTGAATAATTTGCTTATGGGCAATAAAAGCTAATAAATGCTAGTTTTCTTTTTGCAAATTAAATTCATAGAACTATTGCTATCAAATTTTGATATATTGAATTATTTTTTCCGCTGTCTTTATTATTTCAGAGATGTGTTCCCATAGAAAAGGAGTAACCCTATCACCAATTTTAAACATCTCTATTTAAATTTTAATTTTAATATGTACTTCAGGGTGCATTCATTCATTAAGCAGATATTGATGGAATGTCTATTCTGTGCCAGGCACTGTTTTTCATGCTGGGGATATAATAAGGAACCAAATAAATTAGATTAAATCCCTGCCCTTGAGGAGCTTGTATTTTAATGGGTGAGACAGACAATAAACAAGATAAATAGGTAAAATATATGACATGTTAGATAACAGTAAATGTTAGAAGAAAAATAAAACAGGGAAGGGTAATATGAAATGTTAGCAGCAGGACAGAAATTTTAGATTAGGTGGCTTTTGTATAAAGACCTGAAGAAAGTGAAGGAGCTATATGCATTTATATGGAAGAAAAGTACTATAGGGAGGAGGTTCAGCAACTGCAAAGATGCAAAGTCGCAAGGTACCTGGTACATCTAGGAACATCAAGGAGGCTCAGCTGGAGTTGGGTGTAGAGAGTAGGTGGAGACCAAGTAGGAGAGGTAATAGCAGCATTTCATGTAGGGTCTCATCAGTCATGGTAAGGATTTCAGCTTTTACCCTACACTGGGGGCCATTAGAGGGTTTTCAGCAGAAAAGTGATACAATTGATCTGACTAGGCTGGGCGCCGTGGCTCACACCTTTAATCCCAGCACTTTGGGAGGCCGAGGCAGGCAGATCACCTAAGGTCGGGAGTTTGAGACCAGCCTGGCTAACAGTTTGAAACCGTGTAGTCCCAGCTACTCGGGAGGCTGGGGCAGGAGAAAAAAAAAAGAATAAGTAGTTTAATGGACTACTTATTTTTTTTTTATAGTTTTTTTATTTATAGTTAATGGTGAAACCGTTTCTACTAAAAATACAAAAAATTAGCCGGGCGTGGTGGCACATGCCTGTAATCCCAGCTACTTGGGAGGCTGAAGCAAGAGAATCACTTGATCCTGTGAAGCGGAGGTTGCAGTGAGCTGAGATCGCACCATTGCACTCCAGCCTGGGCAACAAGAGCGAAATTCTGTCTCAAAAAAACAAACAAATAAAAAAAACTGATCTGACTTACATTTGTACAGGATTCCTCTGTTAGAGACATCAGGGGTACAAGGGCAGAAGCAGACAGTCCACTTAGGAGGCTATTACAGTAATACAAGCAAGGGATGATGGTAGTGAAAGCGATGAGAACAGGTTGAATCTAGGATATATTTTGAAGTCAGAGTGATGAGAACAGATGGTGTGGTATATACGACAAAAAGAATAAAAAATTGCACCAAAGTTTTTGGCTTAAGCAACTGCAAGAATGAAGTTGTCATTAATTGAGATAGGGTAAAGTGTAGGGGAAATGGTTTGGGAGGTCTGTCAGGAACTCAGTTTTGGACTAACTGAGTTTAAGGAGCCTATTAGGCTTATAGGTGGAGATGTCAAGCAGTCGGTTGGTTATATGGATTTGTAATTCAGAGGAAAGGCTGAAGATAAAACTTTGGGAGTCGGCAGCATATAGCTAGTTTTGGTTTTATTTGGTGTGGGATTTTTTGGAGGCAAGGTCCACCTCTGTCTCCTAGGCTCTCAAGTGATCCTGCCCCCTCAGCCTAAGTAACTGGGACCACAGGAGTGCACTACCATGCCCAGTTAATTTTTTTGTTATTTTAGAGATGAGGTTTTGCCATGTTGGCCAGGCTGGTCTCAAACTCCAGGACTCAAGGGATCTGCCCGCCTTGGCCTTCCAAAGTGCTGAGATTACATGTGTGAGCCACCACACCTGGCTATAGTTTTTAAAGCATTGAAACTAGATGAAGTTCCCAAGGGAGACAGCGAAGATAGAAAAAGAGAAGTCCCAGGAATGAACAATGGGGTACTCCAACATTTACAGGTCATAGAAATGAGAAAGAAGCCACAAGAGACTGAGAAGAAACAACCAGGAAGTAAGGAGGAAAACCAGCTACAGAGCTGAATGTGGTATTCTGTAAATCAAAATAAAAAAGTGTTTCAAGAAGTTCAGTGATTTTAAATCCTGTTGCTGGGCACAGTGGCTCACGCCTGTAATCCCAACACTTTGGGAGGCCGAGGCAGGCGGATCACAAGGTCAGGAGATCGAGACCATCCTGGCTAACACGGTGAAACCCTGTCTCTATTAAAATTTTAAAAATCAGCCGGGCGTGATGGTGTGCATCTGTAGTCCCACCTACTTGGGAAGCTGAGGCAGGAGAATAGCTTGAACCCGGGAGGCGGAGGTTGCAGTGAGCCAAGATAGTGCGACTGCACTCCAGCCTGGGTGACAGAGTGAGACTCTGTCTAAAAAAACAAACCAAATCCTGTTGATGGGCTTAAGAGGATAAGGACTGTTTATCAGTATATAATCTATATAGGGTCAGTTTTCCACTTAGTCCTTGCAAGAACTCTGATACGTAGTTAGTCCATTAAACTACTTATTCTTTTTTTTTTCTCCTGCCCCAGCCTCCCGAGTAGCTGGGACTACAGGCGGGCGCCACCAGGCCCAGCTCGTTTTTGTATTTTTAGTAGAGACAGGGTTTTGCCATGTTCCCCAGGCTAGTCTAAAACTCCTGGCTTCATGTGATCTGCCCACCTCCGCCTCTCAAAGTGCTGGGATTACAGGTGTGAGCCACCACACCCGGCCTTACTTATTCATTATAGCAAAGATGTGTTTAGTTCCTGCTGTGTGGTATAGACATTATGTAAGTACTTGACACATGATGAATAAGACATTGTCACTACCTCTGAAAGAATCATAGGGTCATATAAACCTGTGGATGAGGTAAGGATGGATATCCCAGTCAAGGAGCCCCTGAACTGGGAGCTTCCTAAGGGCAGTGTTCCCGTTTTCTTCTCTGTGTACCCATGCCTGGCACATGGATGATGCTCAGTAAATGTTTGATGAATATACACTGTGAAAACACAAAGAATAAAGCAGTTAATGTACTGAGGGTAACAAAGATGGCTTCACAGGGGAGGCAATATTTGAGTCTATTTTTTTTTTTTTTTTTTTTTTTTTGAGATAGAGTTTCGCTGTGTCGCCCAGGCTGGAGTGTAGTGGTGTGATCTTGGCTCACTGAAAGCTCCGCCTCCCAGGTTCACGCCATTCTCCTGCCTCGGCCTCCCAAAGTGCTGGGATTACAGGCGTGAGCCACCGCGCCCGGCCATATTTGAATCTTAAAAGAAAACTCAGGCATTCATCAGGGTGTCAGAAATACAACTGACTATGGAAAGTTTGCCTTTTTTCCACATATCTCTGTTTAAGCAGCTATAGAGGCTATCTGATGTTTAATAAAACTCCTTGACTTGCTGAGTATGATGACTCATACCTACAATCCCAGCAATTTGGGAGTCTGAAGCAGGAGGATGGCTTGAGGCCAGGAGTAGAAGGCTGCTGTGAGCTGTGATTGTGCCATGGCACCTCCAGCCTGGATGACAGAATGAGACCCTCTAAAAAAATTTTTAAAATATTTGACTGATGAGCAACATGGAGTTACCATGGAGTTACTGAGCTACCTGAGTATGTAGCTCAGGTAGTTGTGTTTGGTAGTCAAATGTTAATATCACTTTAGGTGGAGTGGCATAGGTCATAATGTTTTATAATCATTAATGCCTAGCTAATTTTTAGTCAGGAGGGTCTTAAGATTTCTTTGTAGTTTTACATGTTGACTGAACCTGGGCCAGGGACTGGCCATTCATAATATCATTTTATTATAGCTCGATATTTATCAGACTTACCTGTGGTACAACTACATGGTAAAGGAACATTAAAAATAATGGAATAGGCCTGGCACAGTGACTCACGCCTATAATCCCAGCACTTTGGGAGGCCGAGGCAGGCCGATCACTTGAGGTTAGGAGTTTGAGACCAGCCTAGCCAACATGATGAAACCCTGTCTCTACTAAAAATACGAAAATTAGCTGTGTGTGGCAGTGTGCACCTGTAGTCCCAGCTACTGGGGAGGCTGAGGCGCGAGAATTGCTTGAACCTGGATGGCAGAGGTTCAGTGCCATCAGATGGTGAGCTGAGATCGTACCACTGCACTCCAGCCTGGGCAACAGAGCAAGACTCAGTCTCAGGAAAAAAAAATAATTACATAAAATAATGGAATAATTCAGTTCCTCTGAGAATTAATCAAAGAGGATGGCTAAAAAGAGATCTGTTTTAAATCACCTTTGAAGAAATGAAGGCCAGGCACAGTGGCTTATGCCTATAATCCCAGCACTTTGAGAGACCAAGGCAGGAGGATCACTTGAGACCCTGTCTCTTAGAAACAAGAAAGAATGGAAGTAATGAATAATAAGAAGAGTTGGGTAATGAACTATGCAAAGACCTAGAAACCAGACAGTGTAATTAACATGTTGGAGATTCATTTTATTGGGATAGATAGGTTAATTTTGGCCTAGTTCTTCCCTTCTTACAACTTCCCATTTCCTAGCCCATTTATGACTTAGAAGCCAGGATTCTGGGAAGTGTTTCCCAAAAAAAGATGGGTTTCATTTCCCTTTTGGTCTCCTTTAGAATTATGGCAAAAGGTAGTCCTGCCTCTTTCCCCATTCTGTTTTCTAACCAATTGCTCTCTGCTCTTTGCCCTTCTTCCTGGCAGAAAGCCCCAAGGAAAGCTCAGAGCCAACGGGTTCTCCAGCCCCTGTGATTCAGCACAGCTCAGCAACAGCCCCTACCAATGGCCTCAGTGTTCGCTCTGCAGCTGAAGCTGTGGCCACCTCGGTCCTCACTCAGATGGCCAGCCAAAGGACAGAACTGAGCATGCCAATACAATCGCATGTAATCATGACCCCACAGTCCCAGTCTGCGGGCAGATGATGCCTCCTCTGGTGGAGAGGTCCTCAGCCAGAGCTCGCCCGCCCAAGAGCCAAGAGAGATGTCATCTTATCTCCTCCCATCTGCCTTGGACATGGCAATATGGGTCAGGGGAAACTGTGTGTTGTGAGTAATGGACAGATATGGGGCTTTTTAGCCACATGGTCATGTATGTTTGACACCTGTGCTGGGGGCCTCCCAGCCCCAGAGCCTCATAGATCATCCCCCAAGGGTGGGGTTTCTGATGCACCCACAGCCAAAGGCCTTTCCAGATGGTCCGAACAATCACCCCTGCCCCATGCACGTGTATCTGTCTCTTTTAACACTAACCCTTGGCACTTCTAGGTTTGGGGTTTCTCAGTTCCCTCTCTTCCCACTAAGCTGTGGCTGTTACCTTTTTGTTCCTTACTAGCATGCCACTTCCTGCCAGATAGAGGGAGGCTAGATTTGATTTCATATCACCCACTGACCCAGCCCCAGCCACCCCATGGACTCAGGACTCTGTCTCCCATAGCTGCTTATTTACCCCTGTTTCCTTTTTCCCCTTCCTTAATTCTAGTTAAAACATTCACTTACGGAGAATATAAGGTTACTTTTGATGTATGAAGTAGCAGTATTTTCCAGTTCTTCCATAAGCTTTATTCCTTCTCCCTACCTGCCACCAAAAAAAAAAAAAAGCAAAAAGAAGGAAACTCTCAAGAGTTCTAATTCTTTTTCATCTATTTCCAGAGCTATTTGGGTACCTCATTTTGTTGCTTGACTTTATCTAGTGTAGTGGTGGGGTCTTTCCCACCACCCCACTAGGCCTTGGCAACCTCGTTTTGTGGCCTTATTATTAAAGATTGCTTGGTAGTGAAAAGGGAAGGGCCCAGAATCTGACTGGCTGATTCTGTCTCCTCCCCTCCCTCCTTCTTCAGTTTTAATCATCAGGGCAGACAGGAACAAAATATTTCAAAGCTTGGTCCATCAGGTTAGGGATTAGTTGATTCCTTTATGTTTTATAAGAGTTTACTGGCCAAAGCGTACATATTGTCATCTTTGGTCATCTTTCTGCTCCTGCCTCTCCCTCTTCATTCCCCTGTCAACGTTACCCGCCCCACCCGCCCCCCCCGCCCCGTCTCTCTTCTATAACTACTTCAGACACAGCCCTCCTGGAGGCTGTCATGTAGGGGACTCTCGAGTTCCCTTGCTCTACCCCATCTCTCCCCCTCACACATCTGTCTGCTTTTCTGAGCTAGAGTCTTCTGTTCATAAGTGCCCATCACCATCTAGACTATCTTCTTTGTCTCTCACCAGGTTCCTAGCTTAGCCACTAGGTCTTCCAGGTCCTCCAGAGTTTCTTCAACCCATTTCTGCTCTCTTCACCTTACATGCAGTGCTCCAGGATCTTGAAGCATCATAGCCAAGGTCCTGAGTGGGTTTACTTGAGTATAAGATTGAAAGGAGGGAGGAAGGGAAGAGGGAAAGTACAGAACTGGCCCCCCAGCAAAGGACCCCAGGGTCTGGCCTGGGAAATTGGTGACTATTGCTCTCAACCATTCTTTGAAGAGTTGGGTTGCAGAGGGAGCAGTTCATCTCTCTTGTCCCTGTTTCTTCCACATTAAGGTTTCTCATCTCCCCTGGGCTCTGAACTATGCAGTTTCTACCAGGACCATAGGAAGCAATTCAAAGCCAGAGGCCTGTGGATAGATAGGTCAGCTTTAATTGCCTTTCCGTATGAAACCCTTCCAGTTGTCCCAGAGCCACTTTCTGCCATCTGTGCAAGCCAAGAATGTCCTTCTCTCCATCTTTCCTACCTCCATCTTAAACATACAAAATAACTGCCAGCTTCCTTTCTTATTTTGCCTCCAAAATTCACTGTCACAGGGGAATGAGAAAATGTTTTAAGCTACAAGATTCCCATTTCCTTAAAGTGATATCCTATCCTAGTGAACAAGTCAGGTAGCAGGTTCTGCTGCATTTGTTTTAAATTTCCCCTCCTGCTTTTCAGAGCTGGTGCTGAACAGGCCACACCCCTAAAGACAAAGGAGAGAAAACATGGTTTTCTCATCTTCTACCACCAGGTACCCAACAGGAATAGGCCCTGAAGTGATTCAGACTAGCAAATGTTATGGCAGATGGTCAGGATGCAGGTTACCACATCCAGGGACTTCACTTTTGCCTTTAAAAATTCACAGCCATAACTTGTGCTCAGGACTTCCCCTTTAGCCGGCTGCTCCCTGGGATTTTCTCCTGCTTTTGTTTCGTTTTTTATTGTCTTGATTTCCCAGTAGCAGCCTTGCCCTAAAGCTTGACTGAGTTTATGGCTCCTAAGGAGCTTTCCTAAGACTCTTGACTATTTGTCTTCCGCCTTCAGTCAAGTGTTTTTACAGTTAAGAATTAATTTGTCACTGCATACGTGTCCTGCCAGTCTGTCCCTGTGTTGGGTGACTAATTTATGTAGAGGGTCTTTTTTATTTCTTAGCCCCCATGACTAATTATCTAGTCCTAACTTCATTTTTATCAGTGGGAAGATGTATACGGATCCTCAATGAGGAGCACTGCCAGAACCACAGTAACAAAATGGCACTGAATTAAGGAAGTAGCAGGTCAGAACCCCCGCCCTAGATAGTTCCTGAGTTGGTTCTCAGTCTCACTAAGGAGGCAGAACAATTGCCTACCCTGAAACTTCTCTAATAGTCAAAGGTAACATCACTTACCTTATTATTGCTACCAGCCAGATCCATCTGGACCAGAACCAAACATCATGGAAGGTGTCACTTGGCCCTTCCTAAAGTCCATGGCCTTCCTAGAGGCCTAAGGGAGGACACTTTCAGAAAGGAGCTGAGTGTATGGTGGGTGTCCTGAATTCATTCACGTGAATACAGGACTCAGACTTCCCACCCCACTCCAATGTGAGTGCTCAATACACAGGCACTCTAGCTAGCTGCCATGTACCCAAGGCCACAGAGGAAGGGGACAGAACCAGGTCTTCAGGTCTGCTCACTTTCTGCCCCATTCCCCTAACAGAAAGCTTGCTTAGAGTTGAAAAGTCTGAGAAAGCCTCCCACACTACTAGAGAGGCCACAAAAAAAAAGTCATGCCCCCTTTACTTACTCTTTTGCTGCTGTTTATGCACCCCAAATCTGACTTCCTTGGCCTTCACCTGCCTCCTTGGCCCCAAGCATTAGACCATGTACTCTAAGTAGTGGTTAAAGAGGGACTGGGCAAACTGAACCTCCTCTCGCTCACTTCTCTATCCCTGTTCCATTGGTTTTGGCTCCTTTCTTGATTCACTGCCCTCTAGCACCACCCATCCTGGTAGATGGAGAGTGCTTAACCCCAACCATGCTCTATGTACAGCCTGAACCACCAAGCAGACACCAAAAAAATTCTTCCTGTGGTTTCTGGGGCTCCCCTGCTCCACACTGAGAGGCTCCTTAAAGGTGCCAGCCCCTGAGACAGCTATCCCCACCAGTTTTCTCCTTTTTTCATAACTTTCTTCCCATCCCCAAATCATTAATTTTTCATTAATATTGTACATTGTATACACAGGAAGGAAATATGTTATTTTTTTTAATTTCATAACCAGTCTGTTTAGATTCCAGTCTTCCTAGCTATATCACATATGCCTTGTTGATATGCTCTTTCTGCTTTCTTTAGACTTAATGTTTGACGGGGGTGGGGGTGTTTGGAAGAACAGGAAAGGTAGGGATCCTAAGGCAGATTAAAGGACTCCCTCCACCCCACTATAGCCTCCCACAACTCTAGTCATCCCTCTCATAGTACAGGACTGATTTCTCTGTGTCTGTTTGTACACACAAATGTGCATACAGACATAAATTCCCCCACCCCATACCAAGGTGGTTACCCAGCAGGAATGAGCATAGGTGGCTGCTAGCCACCATTACCACCCTCTGCACCAGTTGAGTTGTCTCTCTTTGGGGTAAAGTCTTACCCCAGAATGAGAAAAGGCTGGGGAGAGTAGGGCAGGTTAAAGGAGCTTATGTCCTTTGTAGATGTAGGTTTGTATCATAGCTACTAAGGTTTATTTTTTTAATGGGGGGGCTAATAGCAGAGAGCTATCTCACCAGCAGTAGCTACTGGTGAGTGATGTTTTAGCTGTAAGAAGTGGCTATGAGCAATAGTTTCACTGACTTTACCTTAGGGCAGTGGTTCCCAGAATATGGTCCAGGACCAGCAACATCAGTGCCACAATATCTGGGAACTTGTTAGAAATACACATTCTCAGGCCCCATCCCAGACCTGTTGAATCACAGACTCTGGGGGCAGGATTTAAAAGCACTCCAAGTGATTCTAATGCACACTAAAGGTTGAGAACCATTTCTTAGGGATAAGCTGGGAAAGTATTACAGGTGTGGAGGATATTTCAAATACATATTTTGCCTTTGCACTAACATTCTTCCATTTCTTTCAGTCTCTTCCTCCATTCCCATTAAAGTAATCCCCATCATATCACTGATCTCAAAATCTAGATTTGTCTTCTTTCTAGTCGTATTCCTAAAACCATGCATTGGTCTGGACAGGAGTTGTCCCATATTCCCTTGCAGACTGGTCACTCCATGTTCTCTGTTACAGTAAGGACCAGCCAGAGCTTCAGCTGTCCCGTTCCTCCCCGCACAACACACACACCTTTCAGGCAGGGAGGAGATGAGCCTCCAGCCCCAAGAGTGGAGGCTGCCACATCCTAACATAGTATCTATTGAAAAGGAAGCAGTGTGTATCTATGATTATATCTCTGATGATCTATATATTTTTGACGTGTAGCAACACCTCTCCATCTTATCAAGGAACTCGGTCTGGGTCTCCCCAGTGCCCAGTGGTGGCCTTTGACAGGTAGGAGAATGCAGTGCTACAGGCTATTTTGTTTTTTGTTACAAAACTGTCTTTCCCTTTTTCCCCTCCACCTGATTCAGCATGATCCCTGTGAGCTGGTTCTCACAATCTCCCGGGACGGGGCTGAGGCAGGGGCTTCGCTCTATTCTCCCTAACCATACTGTCTTTTCCCCCTTGCCACTTAGCAGTTATCCCCCCAGCCATGCCCTCTCCCTCCCTTCCTTGCCCTGGCATATATTGTGCCTTATTTATGCTGCAAATATAACATTAAACTATCAAGTGAACCACTGTTATGTCTGATGCTTCACTCCTCTATCCACAGGCCCCATTGTCCACTCTTCTGGGAGGTCACTGGCCTTTCGCGTCTGTCATCTTCCTCACTCCCCCATTTCTTAGGACAGAAGGAACAGGGATTCTTGTCTTTTTATGCAGGGGAGACACAGCCTATAGAAGGTGGATGATTTCTATAAATTACAAAGTATGACAGAAGGCCCGGGACAAAGCTCCTGTGGACTGCCTTGGAGACAAAGGCCCTTGGCATCCTGGCAGCAAGCACTCACCAGGAAACTTAGTATGTGCTTTATGTGGATGGTGGGTGGGAGAGTTGCTGATGGCAAATGGCCTTTTACTTTTCAGTGTTTTGTTGCCAACCCCCACCCAACCATTAAAAAAAAGTTGCCGGCCGGGCGCGGTGGCTCAAGCCTGTAATCCCAGCACTTTGGGAGGCCGAGATGGGCGGATCACGAGGTCAGGAGATCGAGACCATCCTGGCTAACACGGTGAAACCCCGTCTCTACTAAAAACACAAAAAATGAGCCGGGCGTGGTGGCGGGCGCCTGTAGCCCCAGCTACTCGGGAGGCTGAGGCAGGAGAATGGCGTGAACCCGGGAGGCGGAGCTTGCAGTGAGCTGAGATCCGGCCACTGCACTCTAGCCTGGGTGACAGAGCGAGACTCCGTCTCAAAAAAAAAAAAAAAAAGGTTGCCATTGTGACCAGGGAGCACACACACAAAGACAGAAAGTATAGCCTTCTATGGTAAGGAGGAGGCTGGTCTGGAAATGAGGGGCAGAGTTTATTTAGAAGCAGGTAAGAAAACCAGGCATGGTGGCTCATGCCTGTAATCCCAGCACTTTGGGAGGCTGAGGCGGGTTGATCACCTGAGATCAGGAATTCAAGACCAGCCTGGCCAACATGGAGAAACCCCGTCTCTACTAAAAATACAAAAATTAGCCAGGCGTGGTGGCACATGCCTGTAGTCCCAGCTACTCAGGAGGCTGAGGCAGGAGAATTGCTTGAACCTGGGAGGCAGAGGTTGCAGTGAGCTGAGATCACGCCATTGCACTCCAGCCTGGGCAACAAGAGTGAAACGCCATCTCAAAACAAACAAACAAACAAAAAGAAGCAGGTAAGAGTTCACAAGAAAAACAGGTAATGCTCAGAGACTATGGGAATCAGGAAGACGTGTAGGGAAATCACAGATAATTTATTGCATCTGTATATTCCTTTATAATTAACATCACAAATGAGAACAATGAGCCAGGCTGAAGAATTTGACAAAAGAGATAGCAGGTGTCTCTGGAGTTTCCCAGTAGGAGAGAAGTGATTTCAGAAGCTATCTGTGGCTGGGGTTTGGTAGACACTTGACACAAATAGCCTGTGCCTCCTGAGGAGAGCAGGAAAGGCAGTGGTGGTCTTCACTGTGTTATGGCCAAGAGTACATGGGGGTCCAGATAAGGGTAAGAGAGGAAATTGCTAAAAGCCAAATACCAAAGCCCAGATTATGAGGTTTTGGAGGTGGGAATGCACTCTGAAAACTGGGCAGTTTACCAAATTAGAGGAATCAACCCATTCCAACTTCAAAGGAGACCAGTCACCTCCATCCTAGACACAGGAAGCCCCCTAGACCAGCCTCTTTCTGAATGCAGCTCATCCTGGAGCCACTTGTAATTGATGTTTAAAGAAATACTAGAAGCAGCAGGATGGTAAACATGGAGTGTCTGCCCTATGCTACATGGAATGGTAGATTGCTTTACTGTTCACCTCATGATAACAGGAATAGTCGCTTCATTTTATTGATGATGAATTGAGGTTTAGCCAAGTCACACAGTGACGTTCAAGAGCTAGGATTACAACTGAGTTCTTTCTGACCCAGAGCCAGCTCTGCAGTGTCCCATCCACCCTCACACTGCTGCTTCTCTGGACCTCTGTCAGATAGGAGCAGACAAGGATCATGCTGGGATGCAGCAGCTACTGCCCACAGAAGAGCCATCTTCCCATGTCCTTGATACTCCCTTTTAAGAAGTGGTAAACTGGCCGGGCGCAGTAGCTCATGCCTGTAATCTCAACACTTTGGGAGTCCCAAGCAGCGGATCACCTGAGGTCGGGAGTTCAAGACCAGCTTGACCAACATGGAGAAACCCCATCTCTACTAAAAATACAAAACTAGCTAGGTGTGGTGGCGCATGCCTGTAATCCCAGCTACTCGGGAGGTTAAGGCAGGAGAATCACTTGAACCTGGGAGGCAGAGGTTGCAGTGAGCCGAGATCAAGCCATTGCACTTCAGCCTGGGCAACAAGAGCAAAACTCCATCTCAAAAAAGAAGTAAAACTACAAGATGCCATGATGATGAATGTCAGGTTCTATGCTTGGGACCAACCATGAGACAAAACTTACAAAAAGGTTTACCCTGGCTTAGTCTGCATTAATAGAAATACGGTATCTGGAGCATCCAGATCCAAACTGCTGTGATCTGCATATCTAAAGGATAAGTTGGTTCCTAGATGCCTTGCCTTAAAGAGTGGGGTGCTTCCCCTTGAGCAAAAAAGACTATGGAGTGGGCCGGGTGCGGTGGCTCACGCCTGTCATCCCAACACTTTGGGAGGCCAAGGCGGGTATATTGCTTGAGGCCAGGAGTTTAAGACCAGCCTGGCCAACATGGTGAAACCCCAGCTCTACTAAAAACACAAAAATTAGCCAGGCATAGTGGTGTGTGCCTATAATCCCAGCTACTTGGGAGGCTGAGGCAGGAGAATCACCTGAACCCAGGAGGCAGAGGTTGCAGTGAGCCGAGATCGCACCACTGCACTCTAGCCTGGGTGACCGAGCCAGACTCCATCTCAAAAAAAGACTGAAGTAGAAGAATGAACTCTGTCTTCAAAAATATGAAGAGCTTTTACACATGAAAGAGATGAGAGACGTTCTGTTGAGACTTAATGGAGCAAACTAAGACCCCCAGTAGAAGTCACAGGAAGCCCAAAGCCCCCTCAGCACAAGGATAAATATGTCTGAAGACTGAGGAGACGGTAAGTTCCCCGACTGGGGCACGTGAGGTAATCACAGCTAACGTTTTGAGGATACCTGTTCTATGCCAGCTGTTTTACTGAATGGATTACAAAAAGTATGTGAAGTAATGCACACCCTAGGAAGGAGTTCCTTGTAAAATGGGCCCATGTTTTAGGTGAGGAAACTGAAGCTCAGAGCGGGAGACAACTTGCTCAAGCAGAGGCCAGGGCCTTTATGTCTTGGCTCTTCCTCGGCACAGGCTAGAGACCCACACTGGTGGGGATTCTCAGAAATGGACTCGAGGATTAGAAGGAACCTGCACCATATGGCTTTGAAGGCCTCTCCCTGAGGATTAGTGATTCTGATTTTTCTTAAGACAGGATTCGAGGCTACCCTAGTATGTGAGAGCCAGAGCCAGGCAGAGGCTGTGGTGACCAGAGTTGGGGGCAGAATGATAGTCCAGCCCCATAGTAGCCCGCTCCTGTCTTTCTGGGACTCCCTAGAGTCTGGACCCTAGCACCTCCACTCAGCCTCACCCTCCTCACTTCCTCTGCAGAGGTCTATTCTAGGAAAAGGAAATGGCCGGAGCTGGCAGTGAGGAGCTGTGACCACAGGGTGGCAGCAGTGCTTCAGCTGTGGAGGATGACTCTGTAGCAAGGGCAATGAGGCCAGTCCGAAGCAGTGCTCTCTAGTGAAGATGGGGCTCTGTCTGCAAAGATTTGAAGCCACACCCATTCAGTGGGCTCCAAAACCCTGTAGCCTCCTTCTATATCTTAATGGTTTTTCTTTTTTTTTTGAGACAGAGTTTCTCTCTTTTTGCCCAGGCTGGAGTG